>NC_056744.1:90956545-91186545 GCF_019279795.1 Protopterus annectens
AGGTTGCACATAAGGAAAAGTTAAAAAATATATATTTTTGAATTATTTTCCTGTAGTGGTCCTTTAAGAATCCTTGTAAACTGACAGCTTTCATGTCCCTAAGCTTCATTAGAGCTGCTGGTAGCTTGTACTTTGTATTCCTAAATCCTTACACTTTTTTTAAAAGCTACAGTTTCCTTAAGAAGGGTGCTTATCATGTTCACTTTTCTTTCTTGGCTGTGAATTTTCCCTCCATCACCAAATTGATCTCTTGAGACCACATCTTCAGTCTTATGTTGTGCATTCAAAACATGCTAAAATATTGACTTTGTTAATCTAATAAAATAATTAATGATTTCAATCACATCTCCAGTCTTCCTTCTTTTCTCAGAGGCTGTGTGTGTCCGCATAGAAATAAATACATTTCTGTCTGTATGTATACATATATATATATATATATATATATATATATATATATATATATATATATATGTGCGTGTGTGTATATTATATATATATATATATATATATATATATATATATATATATATATACACACACACACACACGTGTGTGTGTGTGTGTGTGTGTGTATATATATATATATATATATATATATATATATATATATATATATATATATATATGCTCATGTGTGTGTATATTTTATATATATATATATATATATATATATATATATATATATATAGATATATGTATGTGTGTTAATATAGGCCTAGGAAAGCAGCCATAAAATGAAATGTGCTCTGTAATCATGTACCACAAGATTTGTCATATATCACACAAAGTAGACCATCATATTTTTTATTGTTATCATTTTGTTGAGCGAGAAAGTCTGACTAGGACAGAGCCTATTTTCAGCGGAGGCCTGGGGAGAAACGCTCCAGACGCATGTCTCTGAATTGTGGGAGGAAACCCACGCGAATGCAGGGAGAACATACAAACTCCACATAGAAGGCACGCCAGGCGAGAATCAAACTAGAGAACCTCTTGCTGTGAGGCGACAATGTTAACCGCTGCACCACCACATAGATCTTCATTGCATTTTTCTGTAATTTTTAGTTTGGATCACTGTTACTTATTATTTCAGTGGGATGTAATAAGTGCATTGCTATGTGGTGAATAATTATTTTATGAATGGATTGTTTCATGGGAGTTGTTACTGTAGTTCTCATGAGAATTTTAATATTTCTTTCACATCTAAGCAGCACTGTTATGTTAAGATTTGTGGAGTTATGCCTTGTTCTTTGGCACATATGAGAAAGCCCTGATTATAACCCAGATGACCTAAGAGTGAATAGTGGCTCAACTCGAGGAACCAGGCAAGAAAAGGTGAGAATGTATTGTTAATGCCATCTGAGTCATCTGGTAAAGGGAGATGGTGGTCCCAGGTCCTGTTCCTGTGCAAGTGGACACGTATGTGTAACCTTTGGCCATAGGACTAGGGAAAAAAGAGGTCATTGTTCCCCTCAACACGTTACTCATTAGACCCATTATAGAGTACAATGCCCCTTTTGGAATATACCTCACAAGACATCTGCAGCAGATGGAAAAGCCGCAGAAGTACCTCACAAAGAGGATTACTGGCTTCAAACAATTGCCCTACACTGACCCTCTCAAAAAACTCCAGCTTTACTCCGTAGCATATGGCCTACTCCGAGGTGATCTCTGCCTAACATGTAAAGCTATGTCAAACCCAGAGCTGTTGGACATGCTACACCTAAAGAAATCCCAATCCCTCCGAGCTACATGCTCTAAGGACCTAAACCTTGTCACCACAATAAACAGGACACGCTGGAGGGATAGATTCCTATCCCAGAGACTTCCTATACTCTGGAACAAGCTACCCATCTATGTCAAGCAAAGTTCTTCATTAGCACTCTTCAAGAAAAATCTTGATGAGTGGATGGGAAATAGGAAATACAGCCCGGGATCACTTCTGTGTCTCTGCTGGACAGTGGCACAGGAAAATAACTTTCTTGGGTGGCATAATCTATGGTACCTTGCTGGCTAGGCTTACGTAGGCCCTTGGGCCGATAGCCTAGTATCTACCTATGAACTTATGAACATGGATTTGGTGAATTGAATGCACTTCTGGTAGCCTCCATTGGCATATCTATCTGGAGGCATGCATCCATAGAGGCAATACATAGGACTCCCCTGTGATTATGGAGGTACTCACATCAGCCAGCAGGAGTGGTCTTAGGCAATATAAATACCCCTATTTGAAAAGCAGTGAGGGCACATACAGCTGCCAATGCTGCCTTTGTAATGTCTCATACTTTTCAACCTCTGAGCATTAAAATTTATAGGACTATACTTTAAAAAATCATAGCAGAGGCTGAGGGTCAAAAAGAGGAACAGTTTCTAATGTTTCATTATACAAGGTTATTAAAGTATTAGTTCTCATAAAACTAATGCTAATGACTCTTCTTTGGTTATTTAACGATGTGTGTTCCTATAAACACAAAGAACATCAGTATATCTAGGAGGAATAAGCCCAAATCTGACAGCAAAACTTACAGCACAAATCATAGCATTTCAGAGGTATAACCCCCAAGAATGATCCCATTCCATCCCAGTGACAGGAAACAGCACATAAAAAAGAAGTATAGTTTAATGTGTTTGAGTTAATGTAATGTTATTTAGGTTAGGTCTTACTTTTGAGTTTACTTTTTCAGTACTATCATTTCATATATATATGTGGTCGGTTTTGTTCTATTTGTTATTAGTTTCATTTACTTTTTGTAAATAATTAGGGAACATTCCATTTCTAAGGGTTGCTTTATGTAGGTGCAATTGTCTTTGTGGGTTTTGAGTGTATGTCATTTTGTGTATGCAGTGTGAGTTGTTTTTTCTTTTATGAATAGAGCTGAATCACATCATTTGGTGACATGCTCAAAGAAGCTGTAAAGGAGTGGTGATGCATATAAAGTGGTGATAGGTGTACTACAATGTGGGTGAGATGCCATGTGACTGAACTGAACTCCTCAATGTTGAACTCCCTAATTACTGTTTTTCATAGGTAGTCACTGCTCATACAGTTTCTAAGTATGCATTGACACTAATTGCAATATCTCTGGTTATTTTGCATTTCCTCATGTTTCTGTGACCATAGAGTTAGTTTGTGGGGGTATAGAGGGATTGCCTTCATAAAAGGGGGGGTTTGCCCCACTGCCAAAATGCTTGCTTTAAAAAAAATTATAGAACCGAATTTCCAATTAGTTGAGCTTAATGAGCTGATTTAATTATTAGGGTCTCATAGGTGAAGTGTGGTGGTAAGGTAGTTGATGTGCACAGAGTGTATGTAATTAAAAATAATAATGAAACTGAAAACTTCACAGAGCCTCACAGTACATATAAAATGATTTATTAAATAATTTATTTTAATTATTTTATTGTGTTCTTGAACTTGTATTCTTGTTGACAGGCAGTTTGGTTGTGACCAAAATTATTTACATTTATTGTATGCCATATAACTGTTTTTATCAGTTTTATTGTTTATCAGTGTCCCTTGTTAAGATAAAACTATTTACCCTAACAGCATATCTGTAGGGAGCACTAGACAGGTTTATCATTTTCAGAGTCTAGATGCTATTTTCCACCTTGTACGTTTTTCTTCATCATGTAGTTATGCCCATGCTTTGTACATCATCGGTTACTCAGACAACCTGATTATATTAACTCAGCCTTATTTACACTAAAAATGTTATGTCCTGCCTTCAAAAATGAGCATTAGACTTCACAGAACAACTCCCCCCACCTTAAATGTAGGAATAAAAAGTAGAATAGAAAAATATAACACTAAATATGTTATAGGTTCATAGATATATACTAGGTTAATGACCACCAGGGCCTTTATAAGCCTAGATATGCAACCCAACCCAATTGTGTCCCTATGCATCATGGGCATTTATTAGGAGAGAGTATGTTAGGAAGTTTCTAGAGGATACATGTGTGTGTGGAGGGGTATGTTAGTGTGGGCATTACTGTCTGCCTCTGTTTATCAGAGACATGGGGCCAGACCTGGGGTGAATTTCCAATTTCCCATTAATTGGTCAAGGTTATGCTTAAATAGGGTTAGGGATAGAGTCTGCTTCACATGGATGGGGAGCCTGTTCTGGAGTATGGGGAGTCTCTGAGACACATAACTTTCTCACTAGCATGTCTTATTTATATCACAAGCAAAATTTAAATCCTTGGATCTCCTGGTGCTGATGCTATTCATTTTGCAGATGTGCAAAAGGTCCATCAGAGCTGGATCTGAGGATGCCTTATATGCCAAGCATAGATCACCTCTCAGTAACCTGTAGGAGAGTATAGAAATAGGGCTTTAAGGTGATCCATACAGGAAAATGTGTTTATACCCTTGACTTTTTCCTGGTATGGAACCTTTGTGGGAGTTCCAGCTGTTGCATATGTATGATCAGGTACAAGCCAAATGGGGTATTATACTCAATGATGGTCTGATAAGAGCCGAATAAAATGGCACTATGATTTCTTTGGACCTGGATGCCATGCCCTTATTTATATGTTGGATGACATAGAATGATTTTCTTTCTACCAGATCCCTGACTCTTAGGGGTTTCTTATCCCTGGAGTAATTAGCCTGGGTGGCAGTTTTCCCAAAAGGCACTATAATGCATTTCTTGGCATTGAGTTTTAATCCGTGACTTTGACACCAGTCATTTGTCTGTGTTAGACCCTCTTGTAAGATGTTTGTGTTATGGGGGACAATTGCTGATAGCTCAAAATTTGCAGTCATCTGTAAACTCAGTCAACCAAAGGCTCTTAACATTGACCCTTACCTCCGAGAAGTCAATGCCAAATAGTAGTGATCCCAGCATGGAGCCCTGAGGTACCTCAGTGGTGACCAGTCTCTTAAGATTAGATGTTCTCACCAGTCTTGACTTCCTGGGTCCTGTCTGTGAGTCAGCTGGCAAGCCAGTGAGTTATGTAGATATTTATGCCTAGTTTGTTGAGTTTGTCAACTATACCTGACTGGGGTATTGTAATGATTGCCTTAGCCAGGTCCAGGTAGGCAATATAAAAATTTTCTCCTCATTCATTGCCTTGCCTACCTTCTCAAAGAAGTCCATCAGGTTTAGTAGGCATGACCTTCCCTTGACAATGTCAGTCTGGGTTGGATCTAGTGTCTTAATGTTGCCTATGTCTTTGTTGAACGTTTACATAATAATTTGTCCCAATGCTTTGCATATTAGACTAGTCAGACTAATAGGTCTGTAGTTTCTGGGGTTAGTTGATGGTCCACCCTTGGGAAATGGGATGACCATTGCAGTCCTCCAGTCTCATGGTACAAAGCCTGTTTTGAGGCTATAGTTGTAAAGTGACTCAATTGGTCCTGATAGGCCATGTTTCAAGCTATTTAGGAGGCATCCTGGGAAATTGTTGGAGCCCATTGAGGCTGTGTTTTTGGCTTTAGTGATTGCTGCTAGGACTTGCTCCCTGTTAATAGTTGGAGGGGTTATGCTAGTAGGCATTTCATGGGGGGAGGCAGAGGGAGTGGGGGTGAAGTTTGAGATCAGTTTGTCAGCCAGCAGGTTTGGAATGTTGCTCTGCTCAGGTAAGGTGATACCATTAACCACCAGTTTGGCACACTGATGTGTGCTGCCTTTGAAGTTTTGGACATAGCTGTAGAAGGTCTTGTGGCTGTCTTTAGTCCATGAGGCTATCTTGACCTTATAACTGGCCTTGTTGGACTTAATTAGTTGTTTAGTTTCTATTTAGTTTAATTAGAGAGCTCCTATCGTTATGGGAGTTGCTCTTTCTGATTTTAGTCATAACTTTTTCCTTTGTTATATACCCTATTAAGATTAGAATTCCACCAATGTAGTTTATTTTTAGAGTTTGTTTTGGGCTTACTTCTAGTATGTACAGCAGCCTATATACAGCTATTTAAAGTCTCCCATGAATAAGGTATTTGGTTTAATGGTGAATGTCTCCAGTAGGTCTAGGCACGAGCTATGAAACTCTAGGGGCATACAGGATGACCTATATCTTGCCAGGATATTGTGTGGGACTTTGTCTATGGTGGTTTACATGTGGATAAATTCCAGGGTATTATCCTGTTTGACCAACACAGAGTTATACTTGTTGCCAATACAGACTAAGACTCCTCCACCTTTTGTCCCTGTCTGTGCAGCTGATAGTCTAAATGTGTGGAAGGCACTGAAGTCTTGCACTGTCGGAGTACTTTCTACCAATTTAAACCACTTCTTGGTAATGGTGTAGATGTCTATATTCTCCAGAGTGAGGAGAGCTTGTAGGGCATGAAGTTATTTGTTTAGGCTCCTGCATGGAGCAGTAACATCTTTAGGTTTGTTTGAGTTTTATTTGCTATGTTGGTAGGTTTCTCAATTTTGCACTGCCTAAAATGGGCTCTAAGAAAGTGGATCAAGTTTTAACCAATATTCAGAAGCCTAGGGGAGATGGGTGCAGACCATTCTTTGCAAAGTAGTGTGGTCTGTTACCATGTGCCCCCATGCTGGCAAATATTGATCCCATGAAAAGACACCAGAAGCTAAGCCAATTATTGAAGTCAGCCATCTTATGTTTAGACTGTGGCGTCATTCTTGATGAAGGTAGAATGCTGTTCAAAGCATGTCACATACCTATCTGAGACACATAGAGATCAATAATGTCTCCCTTCATATAGTCCAGAGAGGTACATCTCAGGTCATTAACACCCACATGGACTGTGATAGAACCATACTTGCACATGTGGTGTAGTGCCTTGAGTGCATGTGCAACTTGTCGGATCCTAGATAACCAACTAACCCTTATCTTCTCCTTGTTCAGTCTGGTCAGTGGGGCATCTGTTGTCATATAATAGACTCCCCTATGACAAGAGTCCTGAGTGGTGCATTTGCTGCCTTATAGGCTTTGCTCTTGGGCCTCTGCAGGGTGTAGGCATATGTGTGATGTTTTGTGTTTCTTTTGGTGAGTGCTTTAGAGATCACAGAGGACAGGTATTGCCATTTCTAGGTTTAGGAGCTATTTGAGATTTGATAAGATTGCTTTTCAGTGCCACAGCATAGGTTGGTATATGTGTGTGGTGGATACTTGGTGTGGTAGATGTAGTGTGTGTTTGTTCTTGACCACCTTCTTTGTATGTGAGATTGTTGCCTCCAGTGAAATTGTATATGTGCATCTTTCACATACTGTGTTTCTTTAAGGATTAAATGGTTGTTTGTGAATATGAGACAATTACTACATTATCTCAGGATGCCCATATCTACCAAGCTGGCTATGGAAAAATTTGGAAATTGCATATCATTTTTGCCCAGACCTGTATTTGGGTGGGCTGCTGCAGATTGTGGACTGGGTTATAGAAGTCTCCTTGGTTAGTATCTGTGGTTTGACACTACACTAGGTTAGACTGCACTAAGATTTGATAGTAGTGCTGTTTAATGTGCAAACTAGCTGCTTTAAGCTTGTCTCTGCACAATGGCTTTGTTTTAGCCATACTAAGTTACAGGTTTCAGTTTTAAGGGTAGTTTTATAGATAAAATTTACTTTCTGGGCATTTGTGTCTGTACAGTGCACTGAAAACCTCTTGATGTATTTTGCATCACAGACAAGAAGTGTAGGGCTTGATTCTCACCAAGTGAAATTGGATAGGCTTAAAATGGCCTACAAGGCAGTTAGCCTACAGCTTACCTATGAACCTAAGAACCAATGAACCAAGCAAGTTTGCTTACAAGTGTAATCCTACAACAAAACAACTTAAACTACCTTGACAAGACAGTTTCAAGAATTAGGGACCTTTAGAATGATTTAAATGCAAAAGAAACAAATAAATACAAAAAAAATAAAGCTATAGTACTCTAAACAGGTGCCTGAAGTGCAAAACAATAAAATAAATATATTGTCTGCTAAGGATGGAGCAGGATTAACTCAAAAACCCCTCAGAGTGGTGCCAGGCAGACGAGAGGTCTGGTAAAATGATCAGGATACACTTTGTAGTAAAGGAGGTTTACTCAAGTGGAAAACAGGTTTGCTAGGTGGGCACTTAGTATCATGGATCTATGGAAAAGAGTGGAAGGGGAAGTATTCAAATAGTTGGCACAACAGACAACAGCAATGAAAGAGGGGAGCAAGAGACGTTTGATGTCAGATGGGTGGAAGCTAGAGACACAGCCTTTTAAAACCACAACAAGAGAGGGGTGGGATGGTCAGGAAGATTTTGAATTGGAGTTCGACTGGAGTCCTGTGTTTAGATTTTCAGAAACTTTTAGCTTAATGTCTCAGTGGGGGCTAGGGCAAACTCAGAGAACAGGGAAAAACAGCAAGGTAAAAAGAAAGGCACTGAAATGCAACTTAAAGCAGGTGAATACAGCTATAAAAAGTACTGAAGCACAAATTCTGGAGAAGAATTATAATACTGCCACTACTTCAATCCCACCACAGACTAAGGCACCAGAATGAGCAGAAATTTACCAGTAATGTTTTACTAAATGACTAAATAAGACTCAAATCTAGCACTAGATCACAGTCCTGCCACAGCTGTTAATGAAGCTACAAGACTGAGGCTCCAGACTGGGCTCAAGATACAGAAAGCTACCTTTTACATGGAATTCTACTTATAGAAATAGAAGTGCAGTTTAATTTATAAACAATGCTAAAATCTTGCAGTAATACACAATATTCAAACAACTATAAATGAAGCTACAAGACTAAGGTTCCAGAACAAACTAAAAGTTACAAATAAGTGTTTTGGCTAAAAGTTGGATAAAAAGCAGCAAAGTATAAAAAAGTATCACCACACAGGTCACTGTAAATGCAACTTAAAATAATTAAACATCATTTAAATATAAGCCTTTTTTATAATAAAACAATAAAGTTTAAAATAAATAAGTACACAAATAAATAAAAGAAATTCACAAATGCAGTCACTAACGACTGACAGTACCGCAGGCAAAACAGGTCCAAGTTTAATTTTATTTATTTATTTATTTTACATTTGTTTACCGGGAAAGTCCGACTGGAATTAGGTCCATTTACAGCGGAGGCCTGGGGAGAAAAGCTCCACAACAACAGTTTTATGCAGTCTTATATAAACAATCAGAAAATTCAAACAATAAAAAAAAATTTTACATACACTAGGGGCAGGATTCACGAAGCCTCCATGTAAGAGTTACAAGGCTTACACGGAGGCTGCAGTTAAACGATGTGATGTCAGCAAGCCATGCATATGCATGAGGGCATGCTGACTCACACCTAAGGCTAACACGGTCCGTGTAAGACAGTAGGGGCGTGTCCATAGGGCGAGCCCTGTAAACGGACATGCCCCCAGAAGAGTAACAGTCCCGAAAGTAAACCCCCATGACAGAGTCCGTGTAAATGTCAATAAACACAACACAACACATGCCCCCACAGACTATTAACATAAAATGTAAAAATGAACATGTTATATTTTTTTTATAAGTTTTAAAGATGTTTGCCCATGAGCGAGCTCGTTTGCGCGGGTGTGCCTGTCGCTTAGCCACAGTTAGCAGTCAGTGGAAAAGCATATAAGACCTAAATATGCAAAGTAAGACAAGAAGCAATAGTGTAGCGGTAGAGACGTCGGCTGAAGAGGAGGCAGTCATGGTTCGAGCCCCCACAACATCAATTTTTATTTTTAGTGAAATAAGCACAAAACAATTCCCTGATGTATATGTACATGTATAAAATTATTTTTATGTAAAATTTAATGAAATGGGCCATGTATTATGAAGAAATGTGTGGAAAAAAAAAACAAATGTCAGAAGTGCCCATAGCTGAGCTACACTCTAACAAGCTGAGTATATCTGCCCGTAGGTGAGCAGTGGTTTAACAGGTGTAAAATGAGTGCCTGGGGTTGCGCAGAGTCTTAACACACTGAAACTGTGTGCCCGTAGCTGAGCTGAGCGTAATATGGGTGCTGACAGCCAAACAGCGCGTAAGCCAGCGTGACCTGTTTGTGCGGAGCTGCACACTGCGCCAACAAGCTAACCAACGGGCAACGTTGAGTAAGCTGTATCAAAACTGCCTTTACACAGACACACCTCCTAGCCTGTGTAGACAGTCATAAAATATAAAAAGCAATGGCCAGGCTTGAACTCAGGATACCATGCACCATAGTCAAAGTACTGAACCACTAAGCCATGACAGTTGCTTTTAGAAATGCAGTAATAGCATATATATAGTAATGAATGGAAAGAGAAGCATGACAAAGCAGGTTTTGTGAAGCAGATACATTTCCAAAATGGCCAATCACAGATAAGTGCGGGAAAAACGGCATATATAAGCCCCATAGGCGGGAATACACAGCATAACTGATTGTGGAACCGATTTGCAGTCAGGATGGCAGGTGTAGGAGAGGGTAGTTGCTTCTGAGCACAGAGGTGGGGTGTTGAGGAGTCCAAATATATGGTTTGGCTCCTCGTCCATGATCACGAGGCCCAACTCATGCAGGGCCAGGTCCTGTGGGGAGCATATAGGGCTGAGGCGTGGGACCGGTTGGCACATGATCTCACCAGTGCCACAGGAATACCAAGGACTGGTGAACAGGTCCGTCACCATCATGCAGACCTGAAGAGACGGACGCAGGACCAACTGAACCGTTGGATCCAGGAGGCCTGGCAAATGCCCAACGCCCCACTACTGAGCAAGTTGCATGTAATTATTTATGTAGAAAGTTAACCTAGCTGATATTATGGAGATGTGTATTCCAATATTACTTCATTTATATTGCAGCTGCAGGTGTCCGTTCTGCGAATCGTTGAGCCTATGCCGATAGGCTTGTGCGGTTGCGCCACCAGGCAGGTTAGTAATTCTCTCCCTGTAACTGTTAAAAAATAAAAGTATGACAGCTTGCAAAATAGTGCAGTGTAGTCACCTATTAATATAAAGTGCAAGTAACAGTGTAAGAGAGATTCTGCTAGTACTGTGTGATTACATAAGTGTGATGCAGCCTGTAATCCAAAAATAAAAATGAAACAAGTCTGAAATAAAGATGTCCCACCTGTAATATAATAGTACATAACCTGCAGCAGGCTGAAAAGTACAGCTACACAAGCTGAGTAAAACACATGTGTGAAATATATCTCTATTTACATTCTGAAACATGACACAAGTGAGACTGTTGGAAAGGATTGTTATAACTAAAACTAAAACATGTCAATAAAGCCTAGAATTAAGTATCATCCTGAATTGTAAAAATAAAACAAGTGAGAGTGTGAGAAAGAGGTATGAATCCACCAATAAAGTAGTAATAACTCCTGAATAAAGTATACTGCAGTCAGTACAGAATGAAATGAATGTGACAGGCACAACCAAGCAGCAAAATGTGTGGAAAAAAGTACTGAAACTGGAATGTGTGTCCCAAAATCTGGATATGTTGCTCTCAGTTTGCAATATGCAGATAGTGTGGTTGTATGAAATACCAAACATCCACAGTTGTCTAGAGCCATATAAAGCAAATGTAGCAGGATGATGTAGCTGAACAGAGCCAGATATGAATGTGTATGAATAAAAATGAAATGTATATTGATGTAGCAGTAACATAGAGCCATATAAAGCAAATGTAGCAGGATGATGTAGCTGAACAGAGCCAGATATGAATGTGTATGAATAAAAATGAAATGTATATTGATGTAGCAGTAACATTCCTATCACCAACATGCATAAGTTTACACATAGGAAACTGTAGTCAGACCTGTAGTGTGTATATATCTGCAGCTAGTAGAAATGTACAGCATATGTATAGGTATCTGAAGTTGTTAATGAAATATTTCTTCACCCTACCCTATAACCACAAATAATCCATTCCACGTGAAATGGGTATGTGTATTCACAATTAACTCCCCTGGACAATTGTCCTGTTGGTTCATACATATTTGCATGTACGCTGATGCATGTGCCCTGTTCATACATCCAAACCTGATGGCCTGTTGCCATCACTCAACCCTGCATGTTGTTGGATCGTGTATTGTTGTTCAAATTATGCATGTGTTATGTTTGCTGTTCAACGGCTTGAATTTATTGGTGTTTGGTTAATGTGAATACTAATGCATGCTGTTACAACTAATTGTGAATGGTATTGCACGTTACTAACCCAAACTGTCATTAAATAATGCAAAACATAGGATGACAGGGAAGGCGGGTTCCAGCGGACACACCTCTCCCACCTCAGCTGGCGAGTGCACCTGGCAGTAGTGCCCAGGCCAGACCCTCCTCCAGTGCCTCTGTGCCACCTGCGGGTGGAAGCACTGCAGAGGATGGGGCTCATCCCCCCTCTGTAAGAGTGGCCGGAGGAGAACATCCACTCACCCTCCGTAGTGTCCGGACTGTGGTGCGTAGGGAGATCCAGCACACTGTACTTGGGCCCCTACGCCAGCTTGAGGCACGGGTGGCACAACTCACAGGCGTGCCTGCTGCTCATCCTATACAGCCCCCAGCACAGCCCCATCCTGGGCAATGAAGGCACAGTAGCAACTGCCCATGGGTGGGGATCTCAGTTCCACTGCTGCCATCTGTGGGCTCATGGGCTCGAGATATCCAAACATCCGTCCCCGTCAATTGTGTAACCCCCCCACATGTGTCATACACCACCCCTGTATGCATCTTGTTTGTCTTGTCTGTTAACCTCCCCTACCTACCTCCCCAGCTATACCGACTTCCTGTACCTGACATACCACTCTCACCTGAAAAAAAAAAAGGGCACTCTGTACCCACAAAAAATTACGCCCCATACATAGCTGCCCATTTTGCACACATGTCTGCTGGACATGTAAACTGGCAATTACAATTGGCTATACAATGAATATTATTGTTGTCCTCACACCTCTCTCAGGGGTGGAAGGTTTCAAATTTCACACCAAACTACAAACATATGCACAGCTGTTGCTGATGAAGAAATGGGCAGCTATGGGCCTTTCCTACATCCCTCCTGCAAAACCCGAGCTTGTTTTCCTACTGTCCTACCCTCTTTGTGCCCCCTTTTTCAACACTTTCCTATCTCCCCATTTTCTTTTCTTTAAAAGAAAATAGCGTGGGTGTGCATGAGAGTAAGCACTTTTAAGCAGTAGTAAGCAGGAGTGCGCTTCTGTGCGCTTAGCTAAGCGTGTGTGCGCGAAGCTAAGCGGCAGTGCGCATGCGTGACCTCTGCGCAAGCCAGTGCTAACCCGCTTACAACTGCTTAAAAGTGCCTTAGTCACTCTGAATGACAAGGCCTGTAGTTTTCTCAGCAGCAAAATAAAATACCTCTGTCAGTCACAAACTCAGGACCTTGGAAACACTAGTCTGCATGACTTACCACTAAGCCATGACTGCTATACAAGAACATTGTGCTGAAAGAAATATATCATAAAATAGTAGGAATTAAAGTAAAGGGAATATTGCAAGTCTAGTACACAAAGCATGTCATGTATATTTACTGTCAAATCTAGTAGATTTGTAAAATAGTACTGTGTGATGAGAAACAGCCATGCTAGTTGGTAGCTACCAGGTAATAATGTCACAGTAGCATCTGGCAAGCCACACACACATACTCAGAGCAGGATAAACACTGCCATAACTGAATAGTTAAGAGATCAGACATAGCAACTGTGACTGAGTTACAGGGATGTCCCTGATGTGAAAACAAATGTCAACTGTGCCCCACTGACACCCTGTCAAATGTACTAACAGTAGGCAGAAAGGTGTAACTACACATGCAATGGTAACTATGAATGACTGAATGTATGCACCACTTGCACGTCACAAATGGTGTACTAATACATATGCTCGAAATAACCCACAGTCACAACTGCAGAATATCAGAATATTTCATTGGAGTATCCCACTGATATGTACCATTCCATGAGGCTGATAAAAGATGCACCTGAGAGTATCTGAGGCCTGCTCAGCAGCATGATCAAATACCCTTGTAAGTGTCAAGGCCCACACCATGGCCAGACCACACTGCATGCAGTAACACCCTACCACAACAAACACATAGGGAATTGCTGCCCAAACAGATTTAGCAAGCATTACAAGCTGTGAATGTAAATGGAAAATAGGAAAGCTTTAGCAACACATTACAGGAAAGACACCTAGCAGGCATACAAGGAGTGAATGTAAAGGCCAAATATTGAAGCCATATCAACAGATTGCAAGAGTCACTGCTATATACCAGTTACACCACAATCCCCACAGGAAAGCACACACACCCATATACACAGTATTACTAGTTGTAGGTGTCAGTTTACATACACATGGAGAAGAGGACACTGGAGGAAGGAATACTCAGCTAACAGAACAGCATGCATTGCAGTGTCTACAACATAGCCTGAAATATGAGAGACATACCAACCCTTACACTCACAGAACAGTGTCCACAGCAAACCAGCATGGTCCCCACCCTGATAATCTGAAAGGGCTACGCCTACCTAACAGACCTTTTTATAGCACTGTCCTGTAATCACAGTGAGAACTGCAATCACTACACAACAGGCTGCATGCAATTAGTAAATGCTGGCTAACAATTGGTGCAGAGGCCATCGCATGGACATGTGCAGATACCTACAAAAGCATCCTGTACTCCCAGTCCACACATGCAATACTTTCATTGCACCCTCTGGATGTAGAGAGAGAGAGAGAGAGAGAGAGAGAGAGAGAAAGAGAAATAAAATAAAAAAAAACAGTAACAACAAAACAAAAAGGCTGACAGCAGGCCAAGTAACTGCAAGCCTATGCAAACAGCTGCAACAAACACAGGTAATGTAAAGTGCTCCTATAATAGTCTACATACTGTGAACCCTCCAGATGTGTTATTGGTCTGTATCTATGTTTATGAAGATGTGCGTAGGGCCAGGGACATACTGCAACTGTCACTGAAGGCTCTACATACATATGTATATGAAGGTAGCTATGTGCACATAGCAATGTAGGTTGTAGTGCAATGTACAAGTAGGTTGTACAGTAATGGATGTTCATCAGTACGTTACTGTGTGTATACATATGTGGAACTAAAAAGGAGTATATATATATCTAACACGTGTATACGTATGTATATCGAGATATGTATGTATATATATATATATATACATAATATACATATGTGTATACATAGATAGAGAGGGATGTAGAAATACATAGACATATATAGTTTCACAGTGTCATAGTTTAGTACTAGGCTATCTGCAGACAGTGTATAGAATAGATTTAGAAAATTGCGCCTCTGTATAGTAGTGACACAGTGAAGACCCCTGTACATAATAGCATTAGTTTACTGTGCCTCTGTCTAGTAGTGACACAGAGATGACCCCTGGTGTAAACCTATGATCTCCCATCCACTCGTCAAGAATTCACATGAAGAGTGTCAGTGAGGGTCACTGCCTAACATGAACTGGGATCCTGTTCCACAGTATGGGAAGCCTCTGAGTTATGGATCTGTCCCTACAGCATGTCCTATTCATATGTGTGCTGAGGTTTAAATCTGTAGCTGTTGTGGTTCTGATGGATTTGGATTGTACGAGTTGGAACATGTCCATCAATACCTGATTGGACATGGCCTTGTACGGCAGGCACAGATCACCTCTAAGTAGGCGGTATGCTATGGAATAGAGCATGAGTTTCTTTAGTCTGGCAGCATATGACATTTGTTGGAGACCCCTGATCCTCCTGGTGATGTACTTATGGGGTCCCCCCAGTTGTTGCAAGTGCCAGGTGAGGTACATACCAAATGGGGCATAGAACACAGTCATGGGCCTGATAAGGGAGGAGTATAGGGGTACAATTACCTCTTTTGATCTGGATGTGAATCCCTTCATGGGGGTGGGCAAGGTAGGAAGTCTATCCAACCACCTTGGCAACGTGGGTGTCAAATGAGAGGTCAGTATCAATTAGTGTCCCCAGGTCTCTGATTACTTTGTCTGTACTCAGTGAGTTGCTGTCTATGTGATAATATGTGGGTACCTTGTCCGTCCAAAAGGGTATGACTATACATTATTTGGCATGCAGTTTAAGGCCATGACTCCGGCACCAGTTGTCATTTTCCGTGAGGCCTTTCTGTATGATGCATGTGTCAGCTGGTGTATCGACTATGGTGCCTAGTATGCAGTCATCTTTGAACATTGTCAGCCACTACCCACCCATGTTTGCTTCCACATCTGAGAAATAAATGCTGAACATGAGCGGTCCCAGGACAGAGCCCTGTGGGACACCACTTGTGACTGGCTCTGAGTCTGACATGGCACCAGTGAGTTTGACTTTAGGGTTTCTATCCGTTAGCTGGTTTGCAACCCATCTTGTGACATATGGATTTACATTTAAGCTGTTGAGCATGTCTATGATGCCAGAGTGGGGTATTGTGTCGAAAGCCGTAGGCAAGTCCAGGTAGGCTGTGCCCTCGTCAATGGCTCTAGTGACTGATTTGAAAAGGTCAACCAGGTTCATAAGGCAGGATCTGCCCTCTACAAAGCCGAACTGGGTGGGATCAAGTGTCTGTAAGTCCCCAATGTCTCCTATGTATGAGTTCCATAATGATTCTTTCCATAGCGTTGCAGACCAGGCTGGTTAAGCTTATGGGGCGGTAGTTACCAGGGTCTGTAGAGGTGCCTCCTTTGTGGAGTGGAACTACTGTTGCTGTATGCCAGTGTCCAGGTACATATGCTGTAGTAAGGCTACGGTTGAATAGCATTTTATGTGCGGGTTTAGCTCCTCTTGGAGTTCACGTAGCATGCAACCTGCGATACCGTCGGGTCCCATTGATGCTGTTTACAGCTTTGCTGAGCGCGGTTTTCAGCTGGACATCTGAGATTACAGGGAGGTTACAGTCCACTGGGATAAGTAATTCCTCATGTGGAGGTGAGGGAGGGGAGAAATCTGCACTGAACCGGTCTGCCAGAATGTTGGCAATATCTATGTGTTCAGTGTAGCTTTTGTCACTGTGAACTAACTCTGAACATATCTGAGAGTTTCCACCCAGGTGTCTAACATAGCAGAAGAAGGCCTTGTGGTTATCTGTAGTGTCCATAGCGATGTCCCTCTCATTGCTGGCCTTGCATGTTTGTATGAGAGAACGTATCTTTCTACTAGTGCTGATCAGAGATGCCTTATCTTTATGGAATTCTGCTCTGTCGTGCAGTAGCTACCTTCTGTTGTTATACAATTTGTTCATGGCTGGGGTCCACCAGACAGGATGCCTGCCCTTGGTGGAGAGGGTCTTGGTTTTATTTGGGATTGCATGATCCATGCATTCTTGGAGATGTCCGTAGAAAGCATTTGTGAAGGAGTCTGCATTGTGGGATGTGGTTTCCACTGGCCCAGTGGGCTTAAAGGATACCAACTCAGTTGTAAGAAGTGTAAAGTCGGCATGTGAGAGGTTTCCCACTGTAGTCTTTTGTGTTGTGGGGGAGGTGGGATATGTATATCCAGGGTGATTAGTCTGTGGTCAGATGTGACTAGTGAGGGGTATACGTCCAGTGTGTAGCACATTGTCCCCATGTTTGTGATGATCAGGTCTAGTATATTATCTCCCCTTGTGGGAGAGGTGACTAGCTGTTCCATTGCATTTGACTTAGTGAATGCCGGGAACCTTTGGGCTAGGGTGTTTGGGCTAGAATAATGCACCCAGTGTATGTTAGGGTAGTTGAAGTCTCCCAATATGATGGTGTGTGGTGGGACATTCATATCCTCCAATGTCTTCAGGAAGGCTGACTGTGGTTCCTGAGATTGGGAGGGTGGTCTGTAATATGCTACCAGTTGTATAGCAGGTTTGCCTACGGTTATTTGCACCTGGATGGTCTCTGATGCTTCATGTGTTGCCACTAACCTGGAGATGTGGGTGTCCTTCATGAATATGGACACTCCCCCTCCCTTTTTGTTTTGGCCCGAGTTTTGGGGCCAAAATGCATGATACGAGGTATAGCCTGGTACCGCTGGTGTGCTCTCAGAAGCCTTGAACCAGGTTTCACTTACTGCACAGACATCGAGATTGGTAGAATATGTACCTACAGATATATGTAATACACACATACATATATAGGTATATGTAGATACATATACATATACAGATAGATCTGACTGACAACAGATATGTCTGTATATGATTATCTCTCTCTCTGTCCCACCCCCTCTCACTCTCCCTCTGTCTCTCTCTCTCACTCTCTCCCCACATTTCTATGTATATATCTACATCTATATATACATATTATATACATATATACAAACATATATATATATATATATATATATATATATCTATATATACAGATATAAAAATATCAATATATATATATATATATATATATATATTATTTATTTATTTTTTATTTTACATTTGTTGACCGGGCTAGTCTGGCTGGATACATGTCCATTTTCAGCAGAGGCCCGAGGAGAAAAGCTCCACTAAATACTAAGTACATTACAAAATATCACAAATGTTTATAAGTAACAAATTAGAAAATCATAACATCACACAGAATGCAAGACAGATTCAGGAGAAGCACATTTCGATGAGCAGTTAATACCATATTAGCAATTTTACATAGAATGTACCTAGGTCGATTAGTACTGTAAAAGGAGAAGAAATAAGACAGATACTAATAGGAAGAGTGAAGGAGAGATGTAGTATGAGAAAGAAAAAGGTTAGCCTGGTGTACTGCAGGAACAAAGCCAATGATTTAGGTAGTACAGTTTAATTTTCTGTTTGAAGTGAGGCAGGGATGTAGTCAAAGTTATGTCACAAGGTAAGAGATTCCAGCATTTACCTATAGTGTTAGTGAAAAGAGAACAACCTGCTGTGTTGTTTGCCTTTATTGATTTAGTCATAAGTTTACTAGAGGAGCCGGCAGTTCAGATTATTATACGGGATTAGGAGTTGAGAGTATAGGGGTGTTGTCAGGTAGGTGTAATATGTTGTGAGCTATAGTGAGTTGAGGAATTTTAGGTAGTTTTGAAATTCGAGCCAGCCAAGTTGCTTTAGATTTATACAGTGGTGAGTCCTAAAGGGGTTTAGTGGTGAAACGTGCTATGTTATTATAGCAAGTTTCAAGTTTAAGATTGTTTTCTTGAGGTTGGTATAAATGGGAGAAGCATATAGGAGAGTAGATAGGAGATGGGTTTGAGCACATTTGGTTCTTGTTGCTGGGGTTAGAAAAGGTTTAATACGATATAGGGATCCAATTTTTTGTTAACAACCTTGATGGTGTTGTTTATGTGCTGATCGAAGGAAAGATGATTGTCAATGGTTATTCCAAGAAGTTTAGTAGTTGGATCAGGCGAGATGATAGTGCCATTATTAGAAGAAATGGTAAAGTTTAAAGGGGGACGAGAGGTGGGGAGAAGAGGAGGAGTTTAGTTTTTTGCATTTAGTAGGAGAAGACGTTGAGAAAACCAAGTTTCTACTTTGTTAAAGGTATTTTGTGTTAAGGAGGTCAGTTCAGTAGAAGAAGGTGCGGAGCAGATAAGGGTAGAATCATCTGCATATTGTATGCAGGTAGCTTGTGGTATAGCAGTCTGAAGATCGTTTATAAAGAAGGAGAACAGAAGTGGACCTAGAATGGAGCCCTGGGGAACTCCGATAGAAATGGGCAAGAGAGAAGAGATGTGATTTTCCCAAATTACTGCTTGTTGTCTGTTGTTAAGGTAAGATTTAAACCAATTTGTGGCTAGTTTATCACAAGGAAGAGATTCGAGAATATTGATTAAGAGAGTGGTTAACCATGTAAAGCTTTTGAGAGATCAATGAAAAGAGCGAGGAGAGAGAATGGTTGTTTCGATTTTTGTTGATAGTATCTATAAAGGAGAGAAGGGCAGTGGTGGTACTATGATGGGGTCTAAAACCATGCTGGCAGTTTGCTATTATGTTGTGGAGGAGGTGGTGTATCAGTTGCTGGTGAATACATTTTTCCATTATTTTTGCAAGGGGTGAAAGAAGGGCAATTGGTCTAAAGTTGGAAAGGTCAAGGGTTTCCACCTTTATGAAGTGGTATAATAAAGGAGACTTTCCATATATCAGGATGGTTCCTTCTTGGATAGTTCTGTTGATGAGTAAGGAAATAGGATAAGCAATTTCTTTAGCAGCTTTCTGAAGGAAAAGAGAAGGGAGCTTGTCAGCAGAAGGCGTGCAGGGTTTAAGTTTGTGAATGAGTTTGAAGATGAAAGAGGTAGATATAGGTTTTAGAGAAACTGAGGGAAGAGGTAGTTCTGTTAGGTGGTATATGAGAGTTGTTAGTGTTCATTTGTTTGGCTAGGGTTTGAATAGTTTCAGAGAAAAAAGAGTTGAAAGCATTGGCAGTCTGGAGAGGGGTTTCTGGGTCAGCATTTAGAGGAAGGAGTTTTCGCAGTTCCTGGGAAAGAAGTCTATTTACTGATGACCAGAACTGTTTAGGGTTGTTAATATGTGTTTCCTGGAGGTTACAGTAGAAGTTTTTCTTGTGAGAGATTATTGATCTTTTGCTAAATTCTTGCTGGCGGAATTTAACTAAGTCAGGGTTTAGTTTATTACATCTCCAAGATTTCCATGCTTTGTTTCTAGCGAGCATGAGGTTTTTTGTGTTGGTGGTCAGCCATGGGGCCAATTTGGTCTTTACTCTAATAGAGCGTTCTGGTGCGTGAGAATCAAGTATAGATAGGAATGTGGAATTAAAGAATAATACTGCTTCTTCTAGGGGAGTGATTTTAAGCAATTCCAATTACATGCACTCAGTTCGGCTTTAAAAGGTCTATGTTAAAGTGTTTGACTGATCGAATTAGCCTTGTATTTGGGAGGTTAACAAATTCTGATTTTTGTCTAGAAATGTAGGTTAGGCAGTGGTCGCTGATGTCATCAGGCATAATACCTACCTTATAATGTGTCTTAACTTTATTAGTTAGTATCCAGTCTAATATACTCTCTTTCTTACTGGGTTTATTGACTCTTGTAGTTGAGGTAATACTTTGTGAAAACCCATGTAGGTTAATATGGGAGGTGGGATTGACTGTATTTATAGTGTTCCAGTCTATGTTAACGTCACCAAGAATTATGGTTTCTTGGGGTAGTTGGTAGAAACCCAGCTTAAAAAGTCTTCTAGTATTGGAATGTTATTACCTGGGGAAGATACAAACAAATAATGTAAATAGATTTTTGGGGTTAAGTTGGAGTTTAATAATGATGGTTTCTGTTTTGCTATTTAGGTTTGGGCATTCTGGTTGAATAGATATGTTAAGTTGATTTTTGAAGAGTATTGCTACTCCTCCACCCTTACGTTTTAAGCGGTTGTGTCTTATTATGTTATAACCCTGGGGTACAATCTCTGAGTCTTTTGTGCCTGGGGTAAGCCAGGTTTCAGATATATATATATATACTGTGTGAGGCACATGTGTGCAGATGTATTATTGCAACAGGTGCCTGGTGTCAAAGGCATGGAGTGAACACCAGTGTGGATACTGGAAAACCATACCCCTTTCAAAAACACTGACACCAGTAACCACCACATATGTGCATGCCTGCCCACCACTGCATGTGTCAGGGGGGAACAGGGGCAACAAGTGTACAATAGCCTCCCCATTGATATACACAGTGGCACACTAGTCCTGTAATACCTGTACATGGAAGGTGTCAGCGGACATGGTGTGTCAGCTATGGACATGTAGGTCACTGTACCCCTCTACACCCCACAATGTCCTACACGGTATGTACCTCCCATGACAGCTACAGATATGGAGAAGGACACAGACATATGCAAGTAACTGTGTCAATGCACTCAAACACAATACCTATGCAGAGTGACTGACAAGACCACAGAGCGCACACAGACTACCTACATAGAGGTTACCATTGCTGGATATACATAGTACGGTCACACCCATGACAGTTGTCTAACAACCATGGTAACACCTCCAACATCCACAACACAAATTACCTATGTCTGTCGTCCTTGTCACTGCAGTATAGAGCACATGGTGGAGGTACAGGACCCTACCCACAGATACGACCTACCCTGTAGTAAACCACACAGAATTAAGAAGCAAGGCTCCCCATGAGTAGATGTCAGACATACCCTTGCTGAATGGTATGCAGATAGGTAATATGCCATATGAGTCACCCTGTGTAACTGTTTGTAAGGAGCAGGTACGATCATAACACATGTGTCACAAGGGGCAGGGTAGCATAACAGTATGCTGCTGTAGGCCCAGGGCCAAAAGCACACTACCTACCTAAGACACAATGCACACCCATGAACACATTGCAAACTAAGTATGTGAGGTGGAATGAGTGTGCCAGTGACTGGGTGCATGTTATGTACTGGTGTGATTGCTCACCATGACTGTCTGTCTGTCATGGTAGTGTGTGTCCTTGGTGTGAGGCCAGAGACAGATGTGTGAGGTATTGCGATCAACACATACTACATTGCCATATGTTGTGCTGTGCTACCCTGTATGTCACTGTGGTGTAGGTAGGGGTATGGCAAGTAAGAGTAGTGTGCATTACCAGTGAAATATGTAACGTGCATTGTGTGCAGTGCATGGGCTGATAATGTTCCCCATACAGTACCTTGATACAAACCCCCAGTGTGAGGTTGTGCATTGTACCTGAACCAGTGTGCTGACTGCTGCAGTATACTAGTCTGTCGTATGGAGTGTGCCAGGTACTGTTGCACAGTTGTCGGATGAGCACTGATATCTGGTCATTTACATGTGTATCCCCCAATAGACAGACAGATGCTATATATGGTGGTTAAGTTATATCACTACAGTCGAGTATTATGTGTATTATGTGTGCCATAGTTTGCTGACAGATATTGCTGACATATTTTCCTTCTCCTTTTCAGGGCTATGGTTCACCAGCGGAGCAGAGCCTGGTGCGGGATTTCACAATACTCTTTTCCCGCACTAGCCAGAACCAGCAGGAAAGGGCTGCACTGTGGCAAGACCTGGTCCATCGGGTAAATGACATAGGCACACATAACCGGACATATGAGCAGGTACGCCATCACTGCAGTGATTTAATTAGAAATGTCCGACAGCATGCATCGGATATCCACAGGCAGCAGCTTGCCACAGGTGGTGGGGTGTCTAGACATCCCTCCTCACCAGACTGGAGGGACTACTCCTAAGTGTTGTGGCTCCAGCCCAACAGCAACAGCAGCAGCATACATGTGTAATGATGGAGGCTGGAACCACCCAGCAGCAGGACACGGAGCGTGCAGATAACATGCCATGTGTATAGTTGACCGTTCTGTACACTGTTAGGTTATGCATGTGTGAGGTGTCTCCTCGTTTTGTAGCTGTAATCTTGGTAATTATTGTGCAAGAGTGATATTCTCAATATCAGCAGTAGACCTGTGGAAGCTAACTGTTGCACTACTGAACTGTATCATACCCACAGTATCAATGGCACGGTTGTGCCCACTGACAATAAATGTCTCTTTTCTGCAGGTCCCTCTGGTGTAACAGCAAGGCTGCCTATCCATGCTGGTGAGTGTGTAATACCATTACCTTCAATACTCTTGATACTAACAGTAATAATAGGCTGAAGCAGTAGTGCTATGTGTTTGATTGCAGGTGTGTTTGTGTCTGTGTGTTGATATCTCATATACTGAGGTGTGTGCATGTGCATGCCCATGTGCGCATGTGCGCATGTGTGCATGTGTGCATGTGCCCATGTGTGCATGTGCGCATGTGTGCATGTGCGCATTTGCCCATGTGTGCATGTGTGTATCAGCGGTGACATTGTGTACACATTGTAAACTGTGTTTCCTGTCTTACTCCCACAGGTTCTGGTGCTGCTCTGGTGTTGTGCAGCAGGGAACCTGAATCAGCTGCTGTGGATAGTGATAATGATGATACCTGTGTAATGGCACAGGTAGGTGTGCCAGGGTCCATCATTGGTCAGCCAATTGACACTACACAGCTGTCGACCCCATCAATGCGCACGGTCATCCTGCCAATACATCCTTTGTCACCAATGTCCCTAGGTGATGGACAGGATACAGTGGGCATTGACCAGGGTAATGTGGTATCGGTGGCACATGCATCCCACACAGCAGCCATGGCCAGGGTCCTGACATGGTACCACACAGGCAGACATCCAGGGGTTCTCGTGGGAGCATCCGTGGGCGTACCGCCCCTGTCAGACATACCCACAGAGGTCTTTCAACCTCAGCTATGTTTCGGGCTGTAATGCAGGCACAGTCACGTATGGAATGGTACACCAGACAGGGTCTGAGGGAGCTGAGAGCATGTCGCACAGCTATAAGTGACAGTATGCATGATGTTGCGGCTGCTATCCGTAACTTCACCGAGGTCATTGACAGACGTTGGGGGGACACATTAGATCTGTTCCACAACTACATGTCCATGAGCCAGGGCAATGGTGGACGGTTGAGGCGTCAACGTGGCCATATGCCAGCAACAGCAGCAGCTGGCAGCCATCGCGGACGACAACAGGCCCGCGGCCGCTCACATAGTGCCAGCAGCAGCCCCAGCAATGCTGGATCTGTGCTGTCATCAGACCGCCCCAGGAGACCACGTGCACGTGGCGCTGGACAGTCCCAACAGGGACCTGTCTCCAGTCACCAACCACCTGCTTCTGATGACAGTACCCAGTCTGGCTTAGTACCTGATATGGTCCGTAGCACCCCTGCCAGGCACAGGTACCGTGTCCGTGGCCACAGACAGTGATCTGTATGACCTGGCAGGTACAGTCTGTGGCTGTCCACAAACACCTGTATATGGCAGCCATGAGGTGGGACTGTGTGCATGCATACATGCATGCAAAGTGATAACACCTAGGGCTACCGCATGCACGCACACACTGCATCAACATTGCCCCATCTTGTACTGCTGTCCCTCACCAACACACACACACAGACATGTCAATTGGTTGTATCAGTGGCAGACTCAGGCATACCAGGTACACACCCTGTGCATATGATGAAACTGTGCCACCTCATGCAATCTGTAACATCGGTGCAGGAACAGGTTAACATGGTGCTGATGCACAGGGTGACTACATAGAAGTGTTGTAATAGTATGATGTTGACAACAGTACAGTGTAATGATATCATTGTGGGTATATACCAGCATGCCTGATGCAGTTACAGTATGAATGTCATTGTATTGTTTTGTACACCCATAGTAATTACCATAGTGTACTGTCTGCACATCTTTGCATACTGGTGGTGAGGCTGTCAAGAGATGGCCACCTACATAGATAGCACAGGGGATACGACAATGTACATATTGATACTCAATGATGGGCATGTCAACTGTGAGTTGCATGCTGTCCACACTTGACTCTGCAATGAGGATGTTTGAGGATGTTGATATGCAGTACTACACAACAGGTTCAAGACTCACAAGAGCACACTAGCACTACAAGGTCACACCTCATACTATGCATGACAGCACCAAAACACAAAACTAACTATGACAGGAGGGAGAGTCTCCATACATGTCAAGGATACTGTGGTGCCAGGACAGGTAGCATACATCATACTAAGTCTGGAACTGCTGAGTGAGGGCTCAGTGTCTGTTATTTGACATGTGTATTATTACACGTATGGGCAATTGGGTATCAGGCCAGTTATTCAACATTACGGAGGTACATGGTCTATACACTTGTGGGGGGTGTGGCTGGACCCAGCCTGTCTGACCTGTGAATGTCTGGGTACAGGCTTATAGTGCCTGCATATATGCACAGTTACCTACTGGAAGTCGTACACCTTGTTTGTTGTAGCATAGTCTACATACAGGCCTGCTGACTGTGGATTTGTTTGTATGCATGTTTGCTTGTTATGTCCCTGAAACACTGATTCCACCTGCAGTGCAGATTTACAGTGCCTCTGTGGATCCCCAGTGACATCTGTATTGCTTACTGTACTGATGTCCATGTCTCACTTGACAGAACGTCACTGTTTGTCCTGTTTGCATGTAGGTTGCCTGTAACACATTGCATATGACTTGCCTCGCATTTGATCAAGACAGCATTCATATATGCCAGCACTAACAAATCAGGAGCACTACACCCTCACATACTCACCTTGAGTACCTTGTTCCCCATTGGCCCTATGTGCCGTTACTTAGTATGGGATTCACAATGCTATGATAGCATGTGCAAAGGTCACCTGTCAGTCTACTCTCTGGTCCAGTTGGTGAATCTGTGAGTCATGTGGCAATGTTACAGCTGCCTCATGTACACAGACAACCCTCTCCCCTTCCCATACACTTACAACACATGTGAGAGATGCAACCACATAGCCAAACCGGGGGCTAAGCTCTCTTAACTCAGTACTGGCATACCCTGTCAGATGGAGTGGGATACTACAGTGAGTACAGTACCAGTCTCCCATAGACCTGCCACGACCGCAATCCAAACACAGAAACACACAGGTACATTATTGGACTCTCAGAATAGCATCCTGCCTGAGCAGCTGACACCTGCAAAGCAGACACACAAGCAAACGTTAAGCCAGAGCAGAGCACATGCAACACATAGCTCACAAAGCCTGTGTGCCAAACAGTCACAGGCCATACGGCTTGACAACACACCTGCTACAGTTGTATGAGGTACCTCTATCGTCAGGTACACTAAGGTCCTGCTCACCAGGCTGAACAAGGTGAAGGTCATGCTGAGATGCCCGTCGGGCACTATGATCCACCACATAACACAAGCATACCGGTCACTGCAAGGCATGTAGAAGTATGACTCAGTCATTGTCTGTGCCAGTGTGTATGACCTCTGACGCACCTCCCTGGACTACATGTTAGGGGACATAGAGGGGCTGTCTGAGCTTGTGGCATAGGCTGGTATGACCCTGACCTTGAGTAGCATCTTACCCTCACCAAGAATGCTGCCACAATATGTAGACAGGATGATCAGTTTCTGTAATTAACGTATGATGTGAGAGTGTTCAATCTCGCCTTTGTTCTTACACATGGGTTCGGAGCCGATCCTCGGCTCCGTGCCGGCCGACTGCAAGCTCTGCATCGAGAAGAAGCTCGAGGACATCTAATACCCACAATCCCCCTCTGCCTTTACCTCAGATCTAGTTTGCCGCTGCTGCATACGCATCGCTGGGGACTAGCTCGAGGCTTTTACAGATAAGAATTTATCTTTCTGTTTAAACTTTTCAAAAAAATTACTTTAAATATAGTCGATGAATAGTTAGAGTAGGTGTGTGAGTGGACTTTGATATCTCGGTTCCTTAGATTAGTTACTTAGTTTTACTAAAGGGTACAGAGTTTTTCGGGGCCTACCACCCCTACTTGAATAACTTTGACTAAGTATTTGTTGTAGTCTGCTTTATTACAGGAATTGACACTTATTACCGGATTTGACTGTTTTTCATTGGAAGTGACTTTTACTTACTGGACTGTCTTTCTTTCTTGTTATTATGTCAGAAAAATTAAAATCTGGCTTCAAACGTTGTCAGTGTGGCCAAAAAATGTCGGTCACAGACAACCACAGTTCCTGTCTACTGTCTTGGCCCTCTCCACTTACAAGAGGACTGCTCTATTTGTCACTCTTTAGTGGGAGGGTCATGACAGATAGGCAGGAAACTGATGGATAGAGGATTGCTGAAACCCTCTTTCCAGGAGGCTCTGGATGCTTCAGACCAGGCATCCAAGTCTTGAAGGGTCGAAGGCATCGGAGCCAAAGTCATCGGCTCCGAGCTCTTCGAGTCTAGTTAGATCACCGGTTCCACAGACTTCTGGGGCCGAGTGTTCAACTGTTGGCAGTTCCCGAGCCTCGAGTCTTGGAACCGGTGACGGAGCTCCCTCCACCGACTCTGTTGAGGTCGGCTCCGTCTTCGATCCCTTCGACTCGTTCTTCTAGGGCCCTTTCCGACACCGACGTGGACCGTGTGGTGCAGAAACTTATGGAGCATACGGCCCTGTCCAAGCTTATTTCGGTCTCCTCTCAGTTGATGTCGAGACTTGAAGGCCTGCCACTATCTCCATCTGTTCCTCCTCCGAGACCTGTTCAGTCTTCGAGCCGGAAGAAGCTGACTTGATGATTGTGGAGCCCTCGGTGCCAGAACCGTCTTTTTCGGTCGCACCGTTTACCTCGACTCCATCCGATCCGGTACCGGAGTCTCGGGCGAAGATCTGTCCTTGGTTCCGGGACCAGAGTCGGACCGATGTTTCGTTCACGCTCCCTCGGGCCTCTGCACGGATCGATTCGGTTCCGTCCTCGAGTTGGTGCCTTCGGCTCCTGTTTCGGGATTATTCCCATTTCTTCGAACCGGAGATACCTCGACTCGGGACCCGGGGCCTTCGACCTCATGAGGAAGGTGTTGTCTACCCAGACAACCACATCAGCAGGTACAGCTTCTCCTCCCCGCAAAGGACCGTTATCCTCCTCTGCACCCACGGCCACGTCCAAGCGTCAGGCACCAGTGTCTCAGCCACCCCTGGAGGGTGCCCCTCTTCCTCGGAGGCTTCTTCGGATGCTCCCCACGAAGAAGTTCCTAGGAAAAGACTGTGTAAGAGGAGACACTTGGATTCTCCACAAGAATCCTTGACATCTGATACTGACTTAGAGGAGTCAGAAGGGTCCCCTAAGTCACCTTCAGAGGATGTCTCTTTTTCTGACATCTTGGAGATCCTTAAACAGAGAGGTGACTGGCAAGCCCTCCCCCCTTCTGAGGATGAGTCAGTTTTGCTGAAGGCATTTGGTGCCCGTCCTTCCTCCTCCTGGGTCACTCCACCCTTTGATGAGTTAATGGAATTAATTGCTCGAAGGGCGTGGGAGACTCCTGACATGGTGGAACCAGTCCCTAGGAAGCCAAATAAGTACATCACGGCACCACAGGACAAAGCTTACCTTACCAAAGGAGTTCCAGTAGACGCCACGGTGGTGGCAGCGGCCACGAAAAAGGAGATGTCGGAGTCTTCCTCATCTGTCCATCCGCCTAACAAAGATTCTAGGACCATGGACAGATACGGAAGCGCATTTTCAGTTCAGCGGCTTTCTATGCGTTCCCTGAACTATTTGACTCATTTTACACGTTTACAGAGGGATCTAGTCAAAGAGTTGGGAGATACCCTCCAGGGTGCTACAGATGCCGCTGTCTCAGAGAAAGTTACAGCGCATCTCAACACCCTTCGTCCATTGTGAACTTCGTCCATGAGGCTAATATCCTATGCAGCCGAAGGATCGAGTAGGGCAGCGGCTTCAGCGATTGCTCTTCGTAGGCAATCCTGGATGCGCTTATGTTAGTTTGCGGAAGCCTTCAAGTCTTCCTTTACTAACGCCCCATTTGATGGAGCCACACTTTT
The DNA here is from genome assembly GCF_019279795.1 of Protopterus annectens. NCBI lineage: Eukaryota > Metazoa > Chordata > Ceratodontiformes > Protopteridae > Protopterus > Protopterus annectens. Next base: position 90,985,781 of record NC_056744.1, read on the forward strand.
TGGCCCTAAAGTAAAGGAGACCCTTACCGGTGTGAACAGGAGGAAAGACTCTGTCTGCTGTCGGAGTCCGTTTTCCACCCTTCCAGACCGTGCCCCAAAGGGCAACGTGGTGGGAAAATGTGGTTTCGAAAACCCCAAGGATCTTTCCCAAACACACAGGGTGATGCCCCCTCTAGAGGCAGAGGGGGGGGGGGCAGAGGTGGAAGACGCCGCCCTGGCGGCAGAGGGGATCCGCAAAACCAAGGTGACAGGGATAACCTCCCTGGCAAACCTTTTCAGCACTCCTGAGAGGAGGCCCGACTGTCCTGCTCTGGAGGCAGTCGGGGGTCGCTTAGCTTTATACCCTCAGGCCTGGCAAAACCTTTCTTCAGACAATTGGGTAAAAAGCATTGTTACCAGAGGTTACAAAATCCCATTTCTATCCACCCCATTCCAAAGAAAACTCCCAGATGTACCACCCCATCTGCGAGACCCAGCAGCTACAGAAATTTCAAAGCTGCTAGAAAAAGAGTCATCCAACCAGTCCCAGCGGACCAAATAGGATTCGAACTTACTCAAGGTTCTTTTTAGTTCCAAAGAAAACAGGGGACTGGAGGCCAATTCTGGACCTAAGTCATCTCAACACCTTTGTCAAGAAGGAAAAGTTCCGAATGGTCACGCTTCAATCGATCCTTCCATTCTTACAGAAGGGCGACTGGATGTGCTCAATAGATCTGAAGGACGATACTACCACATCAAAATGGCCAGGGCGTCCAGGGATCATTTGCGCTTCCGGCTGTGAGCCAGTCACTATCAGTTTCGAGCCCTGCCCTTTGGCCTGACCACAGCCCCCAGGGTCTTCACCAAATGCATGGCAGTGGTAGCGTCTCATCTGAGGCGCCTAGGATTCCAGGTGTTTCCGTATCTGGACGACTGGCTCCTGTCTGCCACCACCAGGCGTCAACTGATACAAGCCAGGGATTACACCCTACAACTTTGTACACACCTTGGTATTTCAGTAAATTTCGAAAAATCGTTGCTACAGCCATCACAGCATATCTTATTCATAGGAGCGGAATTAGATATGCGTCAGTTAGTTCTAAAACTTCCGACAGAAAGAATAGTAGCACTTCAATTCAACATTTCCCTTCTTCTGTCGTCCAGAAAGTCCCCAGCAAAAATTGTTCTGAAAGTTTTGGGTCTCATGGCAGCTTCTCTCATAGCAATACCATTGGGAAGACTGCACATGAGAGTGCTACAATGGCTTCTATTTGCACAATGGTCATTCCAACTACTTCCACTGACTCACGAAATATTGATAACGAAAACATGCAAATCACACCTAATGTGGTGGTTACAGACTTGCAACCTATCCGGCGGAAGACCATTTGTGCTACCCACACCGTCAGCGACGATAACCATGGACGCTTCCCTGATAGGGTGGGGGGGCATCTTTCAGGGACAGACAGTCCAAGGCGAATGGACCAATCTGGAGTACAATCTGCACATCAATGTTCTGGAGTTGAGGGCAGTGTTTTGGCGTTGCAACACTTTGCTCCCCTTCTTCCTCCAGGGACCATTGCAGTTCAGACAGACAACATGTCCGTAGTCTGGTACATAAACAAGCAAGGGGAACCAGGTCTTACCAACTATGCAGAGAGGCCATGAGAATTTGGCAATGGGCAGAGTCCACGGTCGCTTTCTGATGCAACGCACATCCCGGGTCATCCAACGTCATAGCCGACAGGCTGAGCAGAACAATACTATTGCCTCACGAGTGGTCCCTCAAACAGTCAGTTGGGGAAGGATTTTTCGCAAATGGGGCCAGCCTACCTGCGATCTGTTTGCGTCCAATGAACGCCAAATGCAGGAGCTACTTTGCCCTATTACCCTCCAGGGGAAGTCCCCAGGACGCTGGTGCACGATTGGCCCCGGGTCTCCTATATGCTTTTCCTCCATTTCCCCTGATTGCAAAGTTTCTACAGAAAGCAAACAACCTTCAGAGGACTATAATTCTCATTGCTCCGTTCTGGCCTCGTCAAATTTGGTTCCCTTTTCTATTGCATCACCGCATTCGGGGACCTTGGATGCTGGACCCAGAGCCAGATCTACTGACTCACTCGTCAGGAGTTCCTCACCCATCCCTGGTCTCTCTCCATCTAGCAGCTTGGCTGCTCTGCTTCCCTTTCTAGCCAGGTCAATTCCCCTTACATCGGCGGTTCAAGATATTTTGGTAGCTTCTCATAAAGTTTCTACTACAAAGACTTACACCAGTAAATGGAAACGTTTTGTCTTCTGGGCGGAGTCACATCAGTTGGACCCTGTTACAGCTCCGTTGAATAAGGTTTTAGAATTTTTGACTGAACTATTTCAGGAAGGAGCTTCCCCGGCTACCTTAAGAGTACAGTTAGCTGCCATTTCTAACTATCATGTAGAAGAAAGTGGTGCACCTATTATGGCTCACAGACTTTGTAAAGCCTTTTAAAAGGTTCCTTTCATATCAGACCACCAGTCAGAAGTCCGACATCACCGTGGAATTTAAACTTATTGCTCTCTAAATTGATGTTACCACCCTTTGAACCAGCTTCAAGTTGCACTTTGAAATTTTTGTCATGGAAAACATTATTTCTAGTGGCTATTACATCTGCTAGACGGGTGTCTGAGCTGCAGGCCCTTCGGTCAAACATCCTTATTTAATTTTTCATTCTGATAGAGTATCCCTACGCACTAATCCATCCTTTCTTCCCAAAGTTTGTTCTACTAGTAATATTAATCAGTCCATCGAATTACCCACCTTCTTTAAAAACCACTCTAATAAATTAGAGTATATGTTGCACAAACTAGACGTCCATAGACAACTCAGATTTTATTTGGATAGAACAAAAGATCACAGGAAATCTGATCAACTATTTGTAGCTTTTGCTGACAGCAGAAAGGGTCTTGCAGTTACTTAAACGAACTCTTCAAGTGGCTAACTGACTGTATCATTTATGTTTATGAAGATTCTGATCAAACATTATCAGCAAACCCAGAGGACATTCTACCAGATCAATTTCTACATCTTTGGCTCACGCAGCTCGTTTACCTTTAGACACTATTTGTGCGGCTGCTACTTGGGCTAAACCACATACATTTATATCTCATTACAAAGTGGACAGGGTTTCTAGGGATAGGGCAACCTTTGGTTCCACTGTGCTCAAGAACGTTCTCCTTGAGTTCCTCAGGATCATGGAGCTATGGACGCTACCCATGTATAACAACAAAGCGGATATTGAACACTCTCACATTAAGATGTTGTCTCCTCAGCATAACGTTCTATGTGGTGTGTTCATCTGCATGGTTATTACACTCCCACCCTTCCCACCCTTAGGAAGAACGTTCGATTTGGTGCCTGGTCTGGAGTATTCTCCTTCTGCTGTTGCAGTATTACTGTTACTATCATACACTGGGTATGTTTGTATATATGTATTTTATGTATATAGTTGGCATGTGTGCGTGCTTTATGTCTGGTTTGCTTGCAAACTAGATCTGAGGTAAAGGCAGAGGGGGATTGTGGGTATTAGATGTCCTCGAGCTTCTTCTCGATGCAGAGCTTGCAGTCGGCCGGCACGGAGCCGAGGATCGGCTCCGAACCCATGTGTAATAACCAAGGCGAGATGAACACTCCACATGGAACGTTATGGTAAGGACATAACTTCTTTTTTCGGTGACATTCAAAGGGGATCCAATGCCTGTCAGTGTGGGATTACATGCTGGACAAGCCACATTGCTTTGCTTGGGACAGCTTGCACCTGTCACCCATGGGCCGTTGTATATTGGCAGAGGCTGTTGCTACACACATAGTGCCTTTGTATGCAAGGCTGACATTACATAGCCACCTACACAGGTATCACACAGGATAGGACACTAATAGAAATGCTACTCAACAGCAGCAGTGTAAACCTCAAGATGCATGCAGTGGAAACTGTCCTTTGCATGGGGTACAGCAATATCCATGCAGTAACAGACTCCTGGTACACGGCTCCCAGGTGCACACCATCACTGCCAGGTCATACCTCACTCATACCATGCTTGTTGTCCCCTACACATGCACCAAACCAGAACAGGGGGGATGTATCCAAAGGCACCTTAGATACACACACCCCCAGGTTGGTGGCACAGCACAAAGCATCAGAGCCTATCCATGTGCAACTAACAGTGGGTTAGACTGCCTTCAGGTTCATAGCCTGGCACACACCACCCTCCCATACCCAGGAAACCCACTTGGCCTTCCTGACAACACTGGGAATATGACGGTCTCTACAAACACCATTATATGGGTGGACTGCGACTACCCAAACATAGAGTGTGAGCATTACTCTAGCTCCAAGACCCTATCTGAACGGTTCTTAGCATTCATTCCCTGCATTGCTATGGAACAACTTGTTACCACTCCCACAAGAGATGACAACATGCTGCACCTGTTCATCACCAACATGTGGACTATATGCTCCAGACCAGTCATGTATCCCTTGCTGGTGGGATGACACCATCTAGAACCCACACTGTATATTCACATACCACATGCAGCCCCTGCACAGAACACCACAGTCATACAGTTGTCTAATGCATATTCCATGTATTCACATGAGGCAGGCTTCGGACATGGGAACTATTGCAGTTCACAGGTACATATGTGTAGGTGGCACACACATACATCATGTGTGCATTGACATTACTGATATAATGTATGTCGTGCAATATTGGGAACAACACCCTACACACATGGACAAACTATGTGACAAAAATACACATGGCGTTTGTAGGATACAAACCCCTACCTAGCTATGTTAGGTCACTTGTGAGAGACGCAGTAGCAGAGTGTGCTATTTGCATTACTGGGAGGATTGATTTCTCCTGCTGTACTTATAGGGTGCTGACATCATCAGTGTTTAGACAGTGGAATATGCAGCATGTGTTGTGTAGTAATAGTTGCCAAAAGGGACATTTCTCTTCCACATAGAATTGCACACACACTACTCCCCCCCACACAGTCACACACACACTGAGCACTTGCAGGATTCAAACCCCTACCTAGCTATGTTATGACACTTGTGAGAGACGCAGTAGCAGAGCGCACTATTTGCATTACTGGGAGGATTGCTTTCTCCTGCTGTACTTATAGGGTGCTGACATCATCAGTGTTTAGACAGTGGAATATGCAGCATGTGTTATGTAGTAATAGTTGCCAAAAGGGACATTTCTCTTCCACATAGAATTGCACACACACTACTCCCCCCCCCACACAGTCACACACACACTGAGCACTTGCAGGATTCAAACCCCTACCTAACTATGTTATGACACTTGTGAGAGATGCAGTAGCAGAGCACACTATTTGCATTACTGGGAGGACTGCTTTCTCCTGCTGTACTTATAGGGTGCTGACATCATCAGTGTTTAGACAGTGGAATATGCGGCATGTGTTGTGTATTAATAGTTGCCAAAAGGGACATTTCTCTTCCGCATAGTATTGCGCACACACTACTCCCCCCCACACAGTCACACACACACTGAGCACTTGCAGGATTCAAACCCCTACCTAACTATGTTATGACACTTGTGAGAGACGCAGTAGCAGAGCGTGCTATTCAAATTACTGGGTATCATTTCTGCTCCTGACATATGTATAGTGTGCTGACATCATTATGTATGAAGAGGTATGTACATCTGTTACTATCCATCAGTACAGGGGAGAGCATATCTATGCATTAACTTTGCACAGGCAGAGTGGCCAACTGTACTGCGGAGGCAGATGCCAAATACACTGTGGATAGCCTAGTATTGCACTGTACGGCCATATGTTTACCTGTCAGATGCAAGTATCTGTTGCTCATATACTGTTTGTGGGTTTTTATTGCCATAGCCTTCCCTATCTCTATGAACAACTTGTGTACTGTGGACAATGTTTGCATATGAGTGGGATCCAGTACTTTACTTATGTCTCTGTTGTAATTTCACTGTGTGCACTGGGCAGATTTCTGTATTGTGGGAGGTTCCTGTGTTAACACATACAAACGCCAGGTGTGTGTGTGTGCAACTGCTGAACTGTGACATGGCCTGAGTGTGTGAGCATGCCCAGTTCACAGTTTCTATGGCTTCTTGACTGACACGTCTCATTTATCTAAGTGTGCGAGCATGCCCAGTGTGACCTTTCCTTATGTTGGGATCTGTGGTCCACCACATTTGTGTTTGTGTGTGGACGCCATCTATATTTCACATGTACAGTTGAGTGTTGGACATCAGGTTGTGTTCTTACTGCCCAACTGCTTTGTGTCTGAACCTAACAGGCATTATGCTGTGCCTGCAGGGTCGCCATGGGATAGTTTGCATACAGTTGTCAACATCCTTTCCTACTGATCAAACAGTTGTACTGTCGTATAGTGTACTGGTGCAGTACTTTCACTGTGGTGGACAGTATAATCGGTTTCAGTCCTATCACTGCTTGTAATATTTATAGTGAGCACACCAGACTGGTTGAGGGCCAGTTGTGCAGATATGACCATGTTGCATTTTGTTCAGATATGGACAGCATAGTACATGATTGTCCGACATTGTTAATGTATTCCACAGCTTGTGTGGACAGTGACAAACAATGGCCATGTGCCCTAGTCCATTTGTAATGCTAGTCAGAGAGTGTTTGTCCTTCAACACACATTTACTGGTGTTTGCCATGACATATATCAAGGTTAGTGTGCTGTGCCTCTGTCTACCCATGACATACAGGTGATATCCAGGGTACACCTACCATCTCCCATCCAGTCATCATGATTCCTCTGGATGACAGTCATTGAGGGACTCCCTGGATAACCTGTACTGGGAGTGTAGTCGTGAGTGGAGTGAGCTTCTGGGTTATGGACCAATCGGTACAGCATGTCCTGTTTATGTCTGTGCTGGGGTTCAGGCCTGTCAGCTGCATAGGTCACCAGCATTCAGATTTTACATGGTGCCAAATGTCCATTGATACCAGCTTGGTCATGGCTTTATACATCAGGCACAGTTCACCTCCAGCCAGGCGGTATGGCACTGTGTGGAGCTGCAGTTTGTTTAATCAGGTGACACATGGCATCTGTTACAGCTCTGCGATCCTCCTGGTGGGGTATTTGTGGGGTCTTTCCAGTTGATGTAGTTGTCTCCTAAGGTACATCCCTGAAGGGCCATTGTACACAATTGTGAGGCTGCTGATGGATGACTGGAGAGGCACATTGACCTACCCTGACCGAGCCGTGCTTACCTTCATGATTAGGTGGGCATATGGTATGTTTCTGTAACCACTACAGACACATGGTTGTCACATGCAGGATATCTGTCACCTTGTGTCCCCAGGTCTCTTATTGCTCTTGATGTACTTACTGGGTTAACACCTATGTGGTAATTTCTGGCCATGTACTGTGTTTCCAGAGGGGATGACTATACACTATTCTGCATTTAGCTTGTCGACATGGCTGTGGCACCACTTGACTGTTTCTATGTGTGCCTTTTGTAGGTTGCTTGTGTCAGCTGGAGGGCCCGATATGGTGGGCAGTTTGTAGTCCTCTGCGAACCTGTTCAGACAGAGTCCTTACATGTTGGCTTGTACCTATGTGACATATATAGCATACAAGAGAGGTCCCAGGACCATGCCTTGTGGGATGCCAGTTGTACCTGGTTTGCAGTCTGACATGGCTGCAGCATGTCTGACCAGGTCTGTTCTGTCCTTGAGCTGGTTTGCAACCCATCTACTTGCATAGGTGTTTATAGTTAGGCTGGTGAGCTTATCTGTACTGCCAACTAGGGTATTGTATGGAAGGGTTTAGCAAGGTCCAGATAGGCTGTGTGATCCATATTCCCCACATCAATGGCCTTGGTGCGAGTTTCACATGTCAGACATGTGTAAGGGGCAGGATCTGCCCTATGACAGCCACACTGGGTAGGGTCCAATGTCTGTAGGTACCCAATGTCGTTATTCCTGGGATCCATGATCATCCTCTCCATTACTTTGCCAACCTAGATAGTCGGGGTTGAGTGGTGATAGTTTGCAGTATCCATTCAGGCACTCCCTTTGTGGTGAGGGACCACTGTTGCTGTACACTGCTCTTTGGGTACATATCCTGTGGTAGGACTGATAGTGCGCAGTACTGCTATTTGGAGTTCCATTCTTCTTACAGTACTTGTTGGACACAACCCAGGACACCATCTGGTACCATTGATGCTGTGTGCTGTTCTTTGTAGATGGTGGCTGTTACCTCAGCATCTGCAATGTCAGGGGGCTAGCACTCTGCTGGGATAGATATTTGGCAGGTAGGTGCTGGTGGGGAGTTTGCAAAGGATCTGTTAGGTAGGATGCTGGCAATGTGTGTGGATTTGGTGTATTGTTTGTGATATTAGAGTGTTGCAGAACATATCTGTGGATTATCACCATGGTTCCTACCATCAGGTAGGACAGCTGTGTGATAATCCTTTGTGTCCTGCACAATTTGTATCATCAACCTATCTGCCCTGGCCTTGTTTGAGCATGGACAGACTGTGTGTGGGTTTCGACACCCCTTGCAATGTGCATATTATGCTCATGTAGGGTTTACTTTACTAGATGTGACACAGGGATGGCCCCCAGTGTACACCTACTATCTCCCATGCACTTCACCAGATTTCTCTTGTTGAGTATGAGTGTGGAGCTCAGCCTATCATGGACTGGGATTCTGTTCCAGAGTGTAAGGAGCCTCTGGATTATGGATCTGTCCCTCCAGCACATCCTATTTATCTATGTGTGGAGGTTCAGATATCTCACTGTGGTGTCTCTGCTGGATTTGGGGTTTCTGCAGTGGAGCATGTCCATTCATTCTGGATTGGACATGGCCTTGTACATCAGGCATACATCACCTCTGACTGGGCAGTATGCTTCTGAATTGGGCTGTGGTTTCTTCAGCCAGGCTGCAGATGTCAAATGTTTGGACCCTTTATCCTGTTGGTGAGGTATATTTGGGGTCTTTATAACTGCTGCAGGTGTAAGGTAAGGTACATCCGAACTGGGGCATTGTTGTCACGTATGGGCCTGATAAGGGAAGAGTATGGGGGCACAGTGACCTCTCTTGATCTACATATGCATCCATTCATATTAAGGTGGGCAATATAGCAGGTCTTCCTGGCCACCTTGGCAATGTGAGTGTCACATGATAGGTTACCGTCCACTTTTGTCCCTAGGTCCCTGATTACTTCTTCCATACATAATGGATTGCCACCTATGTCATACTTTGTGTGTGCCTTGTTTGGTATTTGTTGAGACATTCATACTCTGCAGTGTCTTCAGGAAGGCTGGCTGGGGTACCTGGGTTTGTGAGTGTGGTCTGTAGCAGGCTTTAAACAGGGACACAGTTTGAGCCAGTGTTACTTGCCCGTGGATAGTCCATGCTGCTTCTTGCTGTGGTACCAACCTGGGGGTGTGGTTATCCTTGACAATTACTGATAGCCACACTCCTATTGTAGTGTGTTCCATGTTTTGGAGCTGTAGAGCATGGTATGAGGCATAACCTGGTAGTATTAGGGTGCTCTTCTGGGCCTTGACCCAGGTTTCTGTTACAGAATAGATATTACCATTCTCCATGCTGTGGTGGGTTTGGTCTGCATGCACCTTGCAGGTTAGACTTCTGGCATTGGGTAGCATTACGTCCAGGTTGTTATCCCTTGTGCTACCTATGGTGGTGGGTTTGTGTTTCCAGCCTTACCTATTCAAGGCACAGTGGGGGTGACAGCAGCCTTTGCCAGTATCCACACAGCCAGGTGTGCTGGGTGCATGCCATCCCTAGCAGGTGGGGCATCATGTCTTGCTTGACATGTCATCCCAGGCTGTCAGCCATGTGTTCCCCCTTGCTAACAGCAATACTTCAGCCAATTATTGTACTTGATCTTGTTGTCTTCATAGTATGGCATCATGCTTGGTGAGGGTGAGATGTTAGGCAGGGTCTTCATGTTTGCATATACTAGAATCATGCCTCAGGTGGTGCTGCAGGGCTGCCTCTGTCGGATGCACATACTACACTCCCTGTACATGTTTGAGAGCAGGTTGTGTCATGTTAGGCATCCCTGTTACTATATGAGTGAGTCAGAGAGGGGTATCATTCCCAGGGTTCCTACTGAGCCAGTGTATGTGCTATGCGTTGCCTCTTTGCCAAGGCCAGGGAATACTGGGCATGCCTCCTTCTGCCTACTGGAGCAGGCTCAGGTTGTTCCTCCTCTGAGTCACGCTCTGCCTGTGATGGCCTTGGCAATGGTGGGGGGCTGTTTGTCCCGGCCCTATGCTGGTCCTGCTGCAGCTGTTTTCGCAGAATCATATTATGTAGCATAGCACATACCATGACAATTTGGGTACATGTAGTTGGTGAGTACTGCAAGGCTCCACCAGATGTGTCCAGGCACTGGAACTATGACTTGAGCAGCCCAAACACATGCTCTATTACATTACGTGTTTGTGCGTGTGCCTCATTATGGTGTTCTTGTTCAGGTGTGTGTGCATTTCTGATGGGTGTCATCAGCCATGGCTCCAGTGCATATCCTGCATCCCCCACTAGGTGACCATGTGGGATGTCCCCATTGGCAAATGTCTGGTACAGCTGTGTCAAATGCCAGATATGGGAATCATGGTAGCTCCCAGGGCAGCCAGCACACACATTCATTATTATGCCCTGGGCATCACACATGACCTGGCAGTTGATGGAGGGGAAGCCCTTGTGGTTAATGTAGGCCCTTCCCCGCTCACCGGATGGTGCTTTGATGCATATGTGCGTGCAGTCTATTGCACCCACTACCTCAGGGTATTCCGCTATTTGCTGGAAGACGCATATTGCTGGCCAATACCTCACGGGCATTGGGGAAATATACATGCTCACCGGCATGTGCTGTCATGGCATCCAGGAACTGGTGCAGTACCCTGGAGGCTGATGCCTGTGATATCCCATCATATCACCAGTTGGTCTCTGGAAGGTACCTGTTGCTAGTATTCTTAGGCCAACACATACCTTGGTTTCCACTGGGATGGGTTCCCCTCTGTTGGTTCTGTGTGTGAGGCGTGGCCTGCACAGCTCAACAATTTGCTGCAGGAGGTCTCTGTCCACTCTATAGCGCTCCACTATCTCCAGCTCATGTAACCCCTGGTAGGTGATCCTGGGCCTGTACACTCTTCTCAGTCTCCTCACTGTGGGTTGTCTGGCAGCATTTGCATTGTCACCACCCTCAGCAAGTCTCCTATGTCTCCTTATAACAGCTATGGTAGCCCATAGCATGTTTGGTCTGAGTGCAGCTTTTTCAGTTTTCACTTCTACTATCTTACTCCTGTCTTGCAGTGTCTCTTGAGAGAAACATACTTCAATGCTGTTTGCAGTGTTTTTAGTGCTGGGCTGGGCTAGTATTCTGCCTGTGTAATTGCCTGCTTGTAATTGTTTTCACCTGCTAGCTCTCCCAGTATTCCCTGCTAGCTTCCTACTATTTCTTCTACTTCCTTTTTCCTCTCTGTTTCCTCAGGGGAGCGCCATACCATGGCTCGCTCACAGTGGCTACCACGCACGCACACATGCTTACACGGACTAGAATCTGCTTATTTGGGTTAACATGCGCACACACCAGCGCAAACAGGTTAATAGATCTTTACACAAGCTACTACATGCTTACTCTGCCTTACACGCGCACACTCTGTCTTACTCACACCTCCCACTTGGCGCACACATGTACATTACACAGCAAGAAACTTTGGTGTTGGCCACAGTGTACACCTTCCATTTCTTGACTTTCTCATGCTTATCTGTTGACACTCTTCTTTTTATGCTGTGTGATTGACATCTTTCACATACCACTTTGCTCCAATGAGCTTGATTTCTTCCTGTCTTTCCCCCCTGTGATGTCACCTATTTCCTACTCTGTTACTCCCCCTTATCTAACTCTTACACTACACGGAATGTGCTCATTTGCTATGTGACAGTGTGATTCACTATCCTACCACTCATTTACATAGGATTGCCTATTAATGCTTAGTTACATGTCTTACACTCAGCTTCCCTCCCTTAGCAACCACTAGATGATGGCCATGTTGTTTTCGGTCTGCTAGTCCCTGCATTGCAAATCCATGCATTACATAAAACCCACATTTGTGGGTTTCAAACCTTTATTTTTATGTTTTATATAAGCAGCCCGTTTGCTGGGCTGCGCTGTTTAAACATCGCTGATCCGAAAAAAATATTTTATTTCATGTTTGCATTGTTACCATGCCAATGGCCACATATTTGGCCATTGGCATGCTGACTGCAACATATGCACACTTTATTTGGAGCTGTCATGGCTCCATTGTGTTATTTGCAGTAACGTACTCGGTTGTCAACTGAGTACATTTCTGCACCTAACACGACTCTTACACGGGCTGGTTTCAGCTTCGTGAATCGCTAATTTACCTCATTTGCATGCCTTTTGGCTGCAAGTGAGGTGATTAGCATATCCACACCCTGCCCGTGTAAGAGTCGTTTTAGCTGGTCTCTTACACGGGATTTCGGGCTGTTCCTGGATCGCGATGGCTGCATGGAGTCTTATACGACTCTTAGACTCCATGCAAGCCATCGTGAATCCTGCCCATAATCTTTTCAGACAGGTTTACATTACACAAAGAGAACCTGGATATTGGTATTTGGGAAGGAAAAGGAAAAATAGTTTCATACAGTGTTATATGTACAATCAAGAAAATATTTCATACAAAGATCTTTCCAGGTGGGTTTACATTTGTCAAGAGCGGACCTTGGATGTTGGTTATTTGGGAGGGAAAGAAAACAATAGATATACTCATTGACTGATGCAATCAAAGTGACATCACAGAAGGCAATATAGTAGGAAAAAGTAGCTGAAAGTAGTCCTGTTCTAGGAGTTTTTGAAGTAGTGAGTATTAGGCATAGTGAGCAGTGATAGAAAGGAGAAGGAAGAAATGAAGGGGGTTAGGAAAGCATTTATGTAATGCAAGGACAGAGCCATGACTGCAGGAGGTGTGGCTTTAGGAAAGCATTTATGTAATGCAAGGACAGAGCCATGACTGCAGGAGGTGTGGCTTTAAGAAAGCATTTATGTAATGCAAGGACAGAGCCATGACTGCAGGAGGTGTGGTTTGAGTAATTTTTTGAACAGTGAGATAGATGTTGCTGAGGATATATTTTGGGGGAGCTTATTCCATTCCTTAGCGATGGTATGAGAGAAGAGGGCTTTCCCTGCAGTATTGTTGGCTTTGGATATGCAGAGCAGGGTCTTGTCTGATGAGCGTAGAGGACGGTTTGCTGAGTACTGGTTTAGTAGTTGGTTTAGGGCTGGCGTTTTGTGGGGATGCTTTAGTATGTTGAAGGTGAGCACTAGCTGGTGGTACCTAATTAGCTGAGGGAGCTCTAACCATTGTAGGTGTTTTAAGGCAAGACAGGGATGACTTCTAAAAGTGGAGTTATTGGCAAATTTTGCAATCTTATTGTAGCATGATTCTAGTTTGTCAAGGTCTGTTTTTCTGATGTGAATTAGTATTGGTGATGCATATAGTAGGGTAGACAAGAGGTGGGTTTGGGCTAGGGTGATTCCTGCTTGGTCTGACAGGAACTGTTTGTGTTTGTATAAAGTTCCTATTTTTTATGAACCTTTGTAATGGTTTGAGAGATGTGGACATTGAAGTTAAGATCCTGATCTATTTCAACACTGAGTAGTTTGGTATGTGGGGAGGGAGAGATTAATGTGCCATTGTTGGAGGTGATGGTGAAAGGAAAAGGTGTGGTTTTGTATTTGTTGGGGGTGAATAGAAGTAGTTTGGTCTTTTTGGGGTTTAAAATAAGGTGGATATCAGTAATCCATTTTTCTACGGAGCGGAAGGATTCTTGGGTAAGTTTCTGAAGTGTGGTTATGGTTGGGGCTGAGCAGATTAGAGTTGAGTCATCTGCATACTTTATAAGTGATGCATGTAGGGTGGAGTAGAGTTGAGTCATCTGCATACTTTATAAGTGATGCATGTAGGGTGGAGGTATGTAGTTTGTTGGTGAAAATGGTAAATAGTAAAGGACCTAGTATTGACCCTTGTGGAACGCCTACAGTAGTTGGTAGTAGTGGTGATAGTATACCTTGCCATTTTACTGACTGTTTTCTATCAGAGAGATAGTTTTTGAATCAGGAAGTAGAAGAGGGGGCAAAGGAGATGGCGATTAGAGTGTCTATAAGTAGGTTATGTGAGACCATGTCAAATGCCTTAGATAGATCTAAGAAAATGGCTGATACAAAGTTGTTGTTGTTTCTAAGTTGGTTAACCTGGTTAGTAAAGGAGAGAAGAGCACTAGTTGTACTATGGTTAGGGCGGAATCCATGTTGTGTGAGGGAGAGGAGATTATGTGAGGTTAAGAAATGCATCACCTGGGTGTGAATGCATCTCTCCAGGAGCTTGGAAAGGGGTATAGGATAGCAATGGGGCAGTAGTTTGATAGTTCATAGGAGTTACCTCCTTTGTGTAGGGGTATTATATATGACACTTTTCATAGTTGGGGGATGTAGGCTTCCTGTATGGAGCAGTTTATAAGAAGTGAAATGGGGTAGGCTAGGGACTCTGCAGCTAATTTCAGAAAAGTAGTGGGTAGGCCATCTGCTGCGAGAGTGGTGGGTTTTAGTTTTGAGAGTAATGTTTTTACTGTGGAGGTAGGTATGGGTGAGACGGTAAAAGGGGGTATATTTTTCCCTCCCCCCCCCCCTTCTTCTTTCTTTCTTTCTTCCTTAGTCCTGCATGGTTACAGCACAAATAGAATGTTTAATAAACTAAGCCTGAGCAAATATGAGTAGTATTTATCCCTTATACACACCTCATATAAGGCAAATTTGTTTTTAATGTTTTAAGTGAGTATTAGAGTATATTTTTCGATAGATCTACTTACATATTTTGTATAGTAGTTTATTGTAAATAGTAATGACATCTGTTTTTGTCATCCATATTATTGTTAAGTCGCTGAGATCTTTTTCATATAATTGAATCCATTTCTTATTGTTGTGTGCTACTTTTAAAAATGATTCTAAATGTGGGATGCCTTTAACTTTTTAGCACTTTGTATGTGTTTTAAATACAACTGTTTGGTAACAGGAAACAGGAATATGTCATTTCCTGATGTAGTATTTTAAAGTGAGTGTTTTTGTCTAACTTGTTTCTCTGAAGAAGCTGCAGTGGTCTGTGGCAAAACGCTCTTTGGTTTGTTCAAAATAAAAAGCGTTAAGAAGCTTTTTGACTCGAGGCGTTTCTGTTTGCAAACAAGGTTCCTCATTGTGTACTTTTGGTCTGACTTGTTTGAAAGCAGTTTTTGTGGTTTTCAGTAGGAGGATTCCTGTTGGTTTACAGCTTTGCAGCCTTCCGTGTTTTACCTTGTTTACCGGTAGTTGTTAGCAGTTGTCTAACAGTTGAGTTAATGGCAACTGGCAGCACTGCTATGGACACTGACTTAACTCGCTGATAGCAGGTCTATCAGCTAGACTGGATGACATGAACTTCGAGGATGGATACAATGCAAGCTTCCTTCCATGCACTGAGAAATGGTCCGAGCGGAATGGTTTGACAATAGAGCACAGCCAGGGCCCAAATGAAGATTGGATCCCAGCAGCAACCTAACCCTCGGACTATGTCACCTGCCGATGTTCTTGGCACAGGAATGAGCCAAGGACCTGGATTACAGCTTTCGGTTTAAGTCCGAGTGGCCTGGCAGCAATAAGACGGACTGGTAATGCGCTGCAGTGGCCTCTAACGAGCATTACCACCGTCAAACAACTGCTCGAATGGAGCAGTTGCTGGTTCCAGTAATGACAATATACCTACAGGGTCTAATAATAGAATTCCAGACCTCGGTGGCTGGCTATTGACACTACTAACTTGCTGTTCACCGAAAAGGAATAAATACAGGTACTGTCGCAAATAATGATGGCTTATGCTTATCAGAAAAGCTTAAGATTTTGACTCTAAATTATTAAAATTAAAAACTGCAGCTTGAGTCTGCTTTACTTTAAGCAATGCATCAATGAAAATATTGTACCAAAAGGCTTTATGAATAATTTTACGCCTTCTGGTTTAATTTCAGACCATGACTTTTGATTGACCTGGAGGCTCTTTTTCAAAAACATGGTGCTGAGTTAATGAATGTTATTATTAAGCACTATGGTGCAAATGTTGATGTTGTATTAAAAGAAATTAATGATTTAGACAATGAAATTAAGCAACATTTAGATTTTAATAGATACCAGTTCGATTACGGACGGATCTTGTCCAGTATTGACACTCTGCTACTTAAACTAAAGGGAAACAAGAGTAAAAAATTGAGTAGGGACAGAGAGGCTTATGGCAAAAATGTTGCTTACCCTAACCTTAAAGGGACCACACATGTTCGTATAAGTAGTAATAATGAATATCCTGTCCAAACACTAGGTGAGGATGAGGACGGTAGAAGACCTTGATGAAGAAGACTCTGGGAATGTCCATGCCACCCCAACACCTAGAAGGAGTAACAGAATTAAGGGCTTTGCTAAAGATAAGGGAAGTCACGAGAGAAGTGACAAAGGTTACAATGATAATAGGGGGCACAACACTTATAATGCAGGGAATAGTAACAACAAAAATTTTTAGGCAACGCAGCAAGAAGTCTTACAGGAACAGAGCAGTAACAAACTTGCCCTGCTTGACCCCATACCTAACTTCTTGGTGGCAGATAGTTCTAGTATAGTCGACTGATGTCTCTAGCTCACCTTCTTCACGGTGGGCCCCTGTCATTCTCACTAACATTAAATGGCGACTTCACCATTTACAATTTTTTCTGACATCATTTTGGACCAACAATTGATAGAATTGTTAGCTTTGGAAACACTTTTGTTCCAACTTCCTATGGGAATGTTGCTAAAGAAATTATTGAACTAAAGTGTTTTGTAAGAAAAATGAATCTTAAGTTACTGTTCAATCATGAAACAGAGGCTGTGAATGATGGTGAAGTAAACATCCCCAATGTGGGACTTCCAAAACTGTCCAGTGTTTTTAATCCTCCATTACATTCTACGTTGGAATTGTTTGAGAACATGTGTGAATTTGATTTTAGATTTTTGGGTAATAAATATAATGAATATAATAGGACTACAACTCCCAATATTTCTAAAGAACAACGCCTATTACTGGATGAACTTAGTCAGTTACAGGTGTTAACATCGCGAAAAAATAAATATTTTATTTCATGTTTGCATCGGGTTACCATGCCAATGGCCACATATTTGGCCATTGGCATGCTGACTGCAACATATGCACACTTTATTTGGAGCTGTCATGGCTCCATTGTGTTATTTGCAGTAACGTACTCGGTTGTCAACTGAGTACATTTCTGCACCTAACACGACTCTTACACGGGCTGGTTTCAGCTTCGTGAATCGCTAATTTACCTCATTTGCATGCCTTTTGGCTGCAAGTGAGGTGATTAGCATATCCACGCCCTGCCCGTGTAAGAGTCGTTTTAGCTGGTCTCTTACACGGGATTTCGGGCTGTTCCTGGATCGCGATGGCTGCATGGAGTCTTATACGACTCTTAGACTCCATGCAAGCCATCGTGAATCCTGCCCATAATCTTTTCAGACAGGTTTACATTACACAAAGAGAACCCTGGATATTGGTATTTGGGAAGGAAAAGGAAAAATAGTTTCATACAGTGTTATATGTACAATCAAGAAAATATTTCATACAAAGATCTGTCCAGGTGGGTTTACATTTGTCAAGAGCGGACCTTGGATGTTGGTTATTTGGGAGGGAAAGAAAACAATAGATATACTCATTGACTGATGCAATCAAAGTGACATCACAGAAGGCAATATAGTAGGAAAAAGTAGCTGAAAGTAGTCCTGTTCTAGGAGTTTTGCAGTGAGTATTAGGCATAGTGAGCAGTGCTAGAAAGGAGAAGGAAGAAATGAAGGGGGTTAGGAAAGCATTTATGTAATGCAAGGACAGAGCCATGACTGCAGGAGGTGTGGCTTTAGGAAAGCATTTATGTAATGCAAGGACAGAGCCATGACTGCGGGAGGTGTGGCTTTAAGAAAGCATTTATGTAATGCAAGGACAGAGCCATGACTGCAGGAGATGTGGTTTGAGTAATTTTTTGAACAGTGAGATAGATGTTGCTGAGGATATATTTTGGGGGAGCTTATTCCATTCCTTAGCGATGGTATGAGAGAAGAGGGCTTTCCCTGCAGTGTTGTTGGCTTTGGATATGCAGAGCAGGGTCTTGTCTGATGAGCGTAGAGGACGGTTTGCCGAGTACTGGTTTAGTAGTTGGTTTAGGGCTGGCATTTTGTGGGGATGCTTTAGTATGTTGAAGGTGAGCACTAGCTGGTGTTACCTAATTAGCTGAGGGAGCTCTAACCATTGTAGGTGTTTTAAGGCAAGACAGTGATGACTTCTAAAAGTGGAGTTATTGGCAAATTTTGCAATCTTATTGTAGCATCATTCTAGTTTGTCAAGGTCTGTTTTCCTGATGTGAATTAGGATTGGTGATGCATATAGTAGGGTAGACAAGAGGTGGGTTTGGGCTAGGGTGATTCGTGCTTGGTCTGACAGGAACTGTTTGTGTTTGTATAAAGTTCCTATTTTTTTATGAACCTTTTTAATGGTTTGAGAGATGTGGACATTGAAGTTAAGATCCTGATCTATTTCAACACTGAGTAGTTTGGCATGTGGGGAGGGAGAGATTAATGTGCCATTGTTGGAGGTGATGGTGAAAGGAAAAGGTGTGGTTTTGTATTTGTTGGGGGTGAATAGAAGTAGTTTGGTCTTTTTGGGGTTTAGAATAAGGTGGATATCAGTAATCCATTTTTCTACGGAGCGGAAGGATTCTTGGGTAAGTTTCTGAAGTGTGGTTATGGTTGGGGCTGAGCAGATTAGAGTTGAGTCATATGCATAGGTTCATAGGTTCATACTAGGCTATCTGCCCGAGGGCATTTACAAGCCTAGCCCATAGTTTTGTGGCTTACGCCACCCCTTTAGTATGGGGAACTATACCCATTATTTTGCTGTGCCTCTGTCGAGCAGTGACACTGAGGTAATCCCTGGGGTATATCTGCGATCTCCCATCCATTGGTCAAGATTTCTCTTGAACAAGGCCAGCCAGGTGCTCTGCCTCACATATAGCCGGATTTTATTCCACAGCATAGGAGTCTTTGGGTAATCAATCTATCCCACCAGCTCGTCCTATTAATTGCCGTCCCAAGGCTTAAGCCTCCCCCCCTTGTGGCTCTGACGGATCTAGATTTTTGAGGTGAAACATATTCATCAAATCTGGGTTTGACATGGCCTTGTATGTTAGGCAAAGGTCACCTCTGAGCAAGCGGTAGCGACTGAATAGAGCTGGAGTTCTTTCAGTCGGGCAGCATAGGACAGATGTTTGAGACCCTTTATCCTTTTGGTGAGGAACTTTTGTGGCCTCTCCAGTTGCTGCAAGTGTCGGGTCAGATACATTCGAATGGGGCATTGTACTCAATCATTGGTCTGATGAGTGATGAGTATAGGGAGACTATGACCTCCCTTGATCTAGATGAGAATCCCTTCATGATAAGGTGGGCAATGTAGAAGGTCTTCCTAACTACTTTAGCTACATGGGTGTCGAAAGACAGACTACTATCAACCTGGGTCCCCAGGTCCCTGATAACTTCTTCTGTGCTCAGTGGATTGCCACCTATTTGGTAGCTAGGGTAACCTTGTTTTTCCCGAAGGGTATGACTATGCATTTTTTGGCATTTAACTTTAGGCCATGGCTCTGGCACCAGTTATCCGTTTCTGTGAGACCCTTCTGGAAGGATATCTGTGTCAGATGTGTTTTCTACTATGGTGCCCAGTTTGCAGTCATCTGCAAACTTTGTCAGCCATAACCCTCCTGTGTTTGCTTGTACTTCAGAAAAGTAGATGCCAAACAAGAGTGGGCCCAGGACTGAGCCCTGTGGTACACCACTTGTGATAGGCTTTGAGTCTGACATGGCGCCAGCAACTCTGACCCTGTGGGTTCTGTCACTCAGCCAGTTTGCAACCCATCTTGTGATGTATGGGTTAACATTTAAGCTGATGAGTTTTTCAATGATACCCGAGTGGGGTATTGTATCGAAGGCCTTCGCCAGATCGAGGTAGGCTGTATGGACTGCCTTTCCCTCATCAATGGCTTTGGTGACTGTTTCGAATACTTACTTTATAAGTGATGCATGTAGGGTGGAGGTATGTAGTTTGTTGGTGAAAATGGTAAATAGTAAAGGACCTAGTATTGACCCTTGTGGAACGCCTACAGTAGTTGGTAGTAGTGGTGATAGTATACCTTGCCATTTTACTGACTGTTTTCTATCAGAGAGATAGTTTTTGAATCAGGAAGTAGAAGAGGGGGCAAAGGAGATGGCGATTAGAGTGTCTATAAGTAGGTTATGTGAGACCATGTCAAATGCCTTAGATAGATCTAAGAAAATGGCTGATACAAAGTTGTTGTTGTTTCTAAGTTGGTTAACCTGGTTAGTAAAGGAGAGAAGAGCACTAGTTGTACTATGGTTAGGGTGGAATCCATGCTGTGTGAGGGAGAGGAGATTATGTGAGGTTAAGAAATGCATCACCTGGGTGTGAATGCATCTCTCCAGGAGCTTGGAAAGGGGTATAGGATAGCAATGGGGCAGTAGTTTGATAGTTCATAGGAGTTACCTCCTTTGTGTAGGGGTATTATATATGACACTTTCCATAGTTGGGGGATGTAGGCTTCCTGTATGGAACAGTTTATAAGAAGTGAAATGGGGTAGGCTAGGGACTCTGCAGCTAATTTCAGAAAAGTAGTGGGTAGGCCATCTGCTGCGAGAGTGGTGGGTTTTAGTTTTGAGAGTAATGTTTTTACTGTGGAGGTAGGTATGGGTGAGACGGTAAAAGGGGGTATATTATTGTGATCTATAGTTGGGGTGAGTATAGGTTTATTGTTAGATAGCTGGGTAGATAAGGATAGAATAGAGTCTGTGAAGTGACGGTTAAACTGGGAAGCTATGCTGTCATTATCATTGTTGGTGTTGGGAGCTGGGGTTGTAGTTTGGCCAGGTTTTAGAAGGGTATTTAAAGCCTGCCAGAACTTTTTAGGGTTTTTGGAATGTTTGTTTTGGATCCCTAGGAAGTAGTTTTGTTTGTCCATTTTTATTTGTTTTTTGGCCTGGTTTCTAACTTGTTGATAAATTTGTTTATCTTGGTTGGTGGTGTTTTTTTTTCCAGTTCTTCCATGCATTATCTCTGGCTTTTAGTAGAACTTTTGTTGTCCTATTTAGCCAAGGGGCATAGTTAACCTTAGTTCTATGTTTCCTGGTGGGGGCTAGTATGTTTAGCACTTTCATAAAAGTATTATTGAAATATTCAACTGCCTGGTCTAATGCTAGGGTTTGTAGTGGGTGCCAGTTACTTTGTTGTAGCATACTATTAAGGATCTGTGGATTTACCTTGTGCTCATTTCTGGTCTCTTTATATAGTATAGGTTTGGGTATGTTTACTTGTCTACGAAGGAGGAAAGTGGGGCAGTGGTCACTCAGTATATCAGGTAGGCAGCCCACATGATAATTTTCTTTGGGGAGGCTAACTAAATCCAATCAAGAATGGAGGGTTTATTGGATCTTTTGTCAACTCTGGTGGGTTCTTGGATTAATTGTGAGAATCCAAACAAGTTTATAAGGTTTGTAGGATTGTTGGCATTGCAGGCTAGCCAGTCTAGGTTTAGGTCTCCTAGCAGGATGGTTTCGTGGGGCAGGTTGATTGTAGCCCATTGCAACATTTCCTCTATTATAGGTGAGTTATTTCCTGGAGGAACATAACTGCAGAGGATGTTGATTCTCTTTTTGTTTTTGTGGGAGATAGTGGAACCTAATGTTTCGGAGTTGCCAAAAATGGAAAGTGGGGTTTTAAGGGGTTGAAGGTTAAGTGTGTTTTTAAATTAGATTGCAACTCCACCACCCTTTTCGGTATTTCTATCTTGCCTTAGAATGTTATAGCCAGGAGGGAGCATTTCTTCATCTTGGGTGGTGGGTTTTAGCCAGGTTTCAGTTATGGTTAGTATATCTGGTGAGTAGTGGGCTATGAATGCATGTAAGTCTTGTAGTTTGTTGGATATACTTCTTGAGTTTAGGTTAAGAATAATTAGGTCTGTTTCCTGTTTGTGGAAGAGAATTTCATGGCTTGGACCTGGGTTTGGGTGTATGTCTCCTGAGATTAGTAGCCATCTTTTAAGGAATAGTTTGAGTTTGATGGCGTGATCTAGGTCTGTATGATGTCTAGGTGTTGTTATTCTATGGGGAGATAATGTGGTGTGTGGTTTGTTTATATAATATAATGGGCTACTATTAAATAGTGTGGGGCAGATTGTAATGTTTGTATGTGTACGTATGTGTGTGTAGGTATGTGTTATGTGGAAGGTAGTGTTTAATGGTATGATAGCATGTATGGATGTGTGTAGGCTAGAGTAGTAAGATTTAGTAGTAGTAGTGGTAGTATGTCTAGCATGATTTGTCAGGGATGATTAGAGGAGATGAATGTATGTAGTGGGGTGTGGTAAGAGAGTGGGAGTGGATAAGCAATTGAGGGAAGGTGATAGGATGTAGAATTAGGGGTGTGATTATTAGCAGTATAAAGTTGTGACCACTGGGGGCGGGTGGAAATTGGGGGCAGGGTAGGGGAGCGGAGTGAGCCCAACGGGCGAACGGAGCTGGAAGAGCTGAGAGGAGTGAGAGTCCCACGAGAAACTAGTAGTGAGTTGACCCTTTGGAATTGTAAGGTTCAACAGCTATATGCTAGGTAAGTGAGAATCTCTGGGTGGGGTAATACACAGCAGTCTAGGGAGACTAGTCTAGGGAGGGGAGATACATAAAAGCCAAATATGCAAATATATAGTACTACAAGGGCTAGGGGTATAAATAAAGTATGCTGGTATATGGGGTATGTATCTAAAAGTGGGTAAATGCTCCCACCTAGTGGTGAAACATCATACAGTGATACACTGTTGTTTAAAATACAGGCAGCTAGAAATATTTAAAATCAGGGAGGGGAGTGGAGTAAAGGGGGTCTATGGATGGCAGTAGGCTGCTATTGTGTTACACCGTGGGTACTTTAGGCATTAAAATACAACAAACTAGGTTAAAGCAAGTGGTTAGTTCTTACTTAATCACAAAATAACACTAGGTGGAGCCCCTTAGATAGTTCTACATACACACTGCCTCTTGTTTGAGGGGGAACAGGCTACAACCAGCGCTGTGGTTGTTTTGGATTCAGACAATCTAGGGATGATCTCCTTAGGAGATTATACATCTTTGGTGGTTAACTAAACTCTGAGGAGCACCCGAGGTTGGAGGGTGAGGGTAACAGCGAGCTGTAGAGAGAGAAAGAGGCTGTTTAGTAGTCTGGTAACATAAGGAGGGTGGAGAGTGAGTAAAAAAAAGGAGTGTCTAGGAGGAGAAAAGAGTATATATATGTTAGGAGAGTTTAGAGAGGTATTGATGTACTAGATAATGCTATATAGAGAGGAGTGGGTGAGCACAGTAGCAAAGTGAGAGAAAGGGATACAAAAAACTGTACTATACTGTACCTAGTATTGATGTACTAGATAGTGCTATATAGAGAGGAGTGGGTGAGCACAGTAGCAAAGTGAGAGAAAGGATACAAAAACTGTGCTATGCTGTACCTAGTAGACCATACAACAAGAGTTCAGGAGGAATTACATAAAATAATGCATTAACATTTCAGGTAAAACCAGTAACTAAGCAGCTAAATAGGCAGAACACAGTATTATACAAATGGCTGATGGAAATTAGCAGTATGCATTAATATGCATTTCAAAATGCAGGCTAAAAACAGTCTTGCCAGAGTTTCCGGTAAACAGCAGTTAAGCAGTTAGATAAAGCAGAACACATTGTTAAACAAATGCATGCTGGAAATTAGCAGTATGCCTTAACGTGCATTTCTGAAATACAGGTTAAAACAGTCTTGCTAGAAATTCCACAAGCACCAAAAAAACAAATGTGAAGCTGGTATTAATATTGGTATGTATTTACGCGTGTTTCCCGTTTTGGTTAAAAACTGTCTTGCAGGAGAGTAATGTTGTTATACTAGCACGCTTTATTTAGCTTAAATAGCTAAATTAAACTAAATAAAATGTAGGTTGGTAAAAAAACTAGCTAACCTATAAAACTATCATATCCTTACATAACCCACACTACAGAGGTAAAATGACTCCACAAACCAACCTAACACCTTTCCAAAGATGGAAAGATAACTCACAACTAAAGTAGATGGGCAGCAATGAGTCTGAACATTCATAAATACCTAATAAAACTATGCAAAGCCTTATTTTAATTCAGTGCCTACACAAATGCAATTATTGCATTTCTGGGAAGGATGATTGAAGAGAAGGGAAGCCTGAATGAGGAGGTCAAAGCTAAAATCAGAGGTACTGCAACCTACTGGTTATCAGGGGTGGTATGTGATGGACAAATACCAAACAAGCTGAAAAATAAAGGTATACAAAACAGTGCTGTGACCAGTACCACTGTGCAGTGAAGGCAGAGGGATTGGGGAAGCTTAAGGTGATGTAGATAAAGTACTTGAGAAGATGGGTAACAGGATCCACACTGTCAGGCAAATGAAAAAATAAGGACATCACAGCAGAAGCTAAATTAACCCTAGTTGAAGAGAAAGTAGGAAAATAGATTATGGTGGTTCGGTCAGATGTGCAGGAAAGCTGAATGATTCGGTGAAGAAAATTTGGGGGAGACAGGAAAAAGACAAGTGGAAATTAGGATGTCCTGCCAAGAGATGGTTGGATTGTGTGAGAGAAGACATGTGACCATTGAAGAAGGTAGGAGAGTGTCACTGAATTGAGAGAAGTAGAGACGTTTGATGCAACACCCCAACTCCATGTAGGGAAAATAGGTAAAAGGGAATTGATGACAGTGATGAGAATGATGATTGCTAAATCCCATTGAAGTGAATTTGAAATAATAATTCAAACTAAAACATGCAGTTGTAAATGTTGCAAGAAAGCTTGCAGTGGAGATGAACTGTAACAATGCACATTAAAGATGTATGGTCTGTAAAAGGAAAAAGAAATATAAGACAGTTGGTGAGATGAACATTCATTCTAAAATGCATTCAAAATGTTATGCTTCAGAAGGTTTATAGGTGGTGGGCTATATATTTTTCCTATATAAATTCTAGTCTTTCACATCCCTCCCTCTTTGTTGTATTAATTATGTTGCTTAGTAAAATAGGACACAAAATGCAACATATTTTACATGGAAACTTTGTATTCTGTTAAAACAGTATTACAAGAGGCATTGTTGCATCCTAATTGGAAATTATTTTGACAGTTTCTATGAAATCCAGAAATCAGACTCCTCTGTCAGGAAATCCAGTTATGATGAGTGCCTGAAAGGTATTTTGAATCATTCTGAGAAAGCTAATACATTTCTGAAGTACATTTCGTAAACTGTTTACCGCTATACTTTGATATCCTATCTGCATTCAAATGTAGTATAAAAACAACCATTGCTGTGGCTTATGCTTGTGTGTGTCTTGGGGGTGAAGTGTATATAAATGTAAATAACAGTAACAAGTTGGCCATAATTTCCTTGACTTGCCATCATTGTCAGACATCAGCGCTGCACACAATACGTTTTTTTGTCATTGTCTGAGTTCTTGGTTTTGGCTCCATCTGTGTGGAGTCCTCATGTCCTCCTTTTCCTTGTGTGGGTTTTATTTAGGTACTATCAGTTTCTCCAATGTCCCAAAGACATGCCACAGGTGAACTGATGTAATTCCAGTTTCAATGTAGAAAACATGCTTTGCGTGTGTGTGTGTGTGTGTGTGTGTGTGTGTGTGTGTGTGTGTGTGAGACATATATATATATATATATATATATATATATATATATGCACACACACACATATATATATAAATATATATATATATATATATATATATATAAATATATATATATATATATATATATATATATATATATATATATATATATATATATATATATATTTATATTTATATATCTCTCACCACACAAAAAAGAATCCAAATAAAAATAAACGATTAACCCAACAGCAAAGTGCAGCATAAAAAACAGTCTTCTGTTTTCTGACGAAATTCAGCTTGTAATAAATCCAAGGAACCACTTAACGATAGTCTGCTTTAATGTAGACAACAGTAAAAACACACAAAAAGACAACGAGCGCTTTGCGGGTCCTCCCGCTTCATCAGACGTATAAACACAACTGTTTCAACTGCAGCTATTCATTATTCATTCATAACGTTAAAACAACAACTTTGCTATCGCAAAGGTACTACTAACGTCGTAGAAACCCATAATGCCCCTTATTTTTTGGGCACAAGAAAATGTAATGGATGCAAACAATGCGTATATATAGATGAATCCCGTTTTTATAGACATCCTGAATCTAGACGATTATGGCAATTAAAAGTGAATGGAACATGCAATAGCAAGAATTTAGTATATGTTGCTTATTGTAAAGTTTGTTATTGTTTTTATATTGGGAAAACTAATCGAACACACTTAGAAAAGTTAAGTGATCATTATTATAGTATAGCTAGGAAGGAAGAATATAATGCTTTGTATAAACACATCATGAACCATGGTCAATCACACACGTTCATGTTTCAAATTTTACACATACAATATGTAAACATGAGATTGGGTAATATAACCAATGACACGGAGTATGCTGAGCTGGAATGGATATTTAGGCTTGGAGCGCACCGTGGCATGGGACTGAATGACTCCATTTCACTCAAACCTGTGTTAAAAACCAGAAAATTGAAGTAAAGCTAGCTATTATTTGTGTTTTTAGGTCACCTAAATCCCAATATGTATATTTAAATAATTGCTTGATTTTACATTGACACAAACTATTGAATATTTAAGTTAGTTAGATAGTTAAGTTGCATACATGTCCCTAATAGAGGTCGTTGAACAATCGTGCACTGTTGACTATCCTGTGATTGTTAAAATAATGCCAGGGGGGTTTAGTTATATGTATAAGTAAGATTTGTCCCTCTTATAGTTTATGAAAGTACAATCAGGGAAATATATGCATCATAACTGAATAAGGTATCCGATAGTCTTTTATAACTGTTTTATAATTAGTTTAGCGGTGCAACTTTATGTATGTGAGGTTTGATGCATCTTATTATGCTAACAAAAGTTCATAGCCCTATGATTGATTTTAAAATTATGTTAGGGGGGTTCAGTTATATATGTGCACAAGATTTGATTATGAATAGTCTACGAGTGCACAACCAGTGAGTTGTATACATTATAATTGGAATAATGTACTTGATAGCTTGTCCATAATTATTGTAGATTCCCATTTTTTATATACACGATACTCGATGCATCCTATTATGCTAATAAAAGTCAGTATGTCTGTTTTTCAGATGTTAACCAAGAGGGTCTATGACTATTACCATGTAGCGTATAGCCGTAACGGCTAGGACTCACGCTAGTACGCATCAGCGTGTTCAGGGTTTGCAGCGGAAGTAACAGAAGTTGACGGAAAGCACGGGAAATCTATGGAGGTGCTACCGTCTTTAGAGTTGCATTTCGCTTTTTATTTTTTGTGATGGAAGTGGAAAGTTGAGCGTTACGGGCTGAGACAGTGTCTAGGAATGGAATTATACTGTAAACAGTGAAAGGATAACGTACGGAGGTATGTCGCCCTGATGAACTGTTATGCAAAATGTGCTATAAGGATTAGATTCATTATATAATTCCTAGTGGTTGATTTTAAACAGTTTTTAATTTTATTAAGTTGGTCGCTATGTAGTTTAGACTGTTTTTTAATATATGCTGATTTTAATGCACTTTTACTTTTAAAAAATACAGTATTTAAATTGATTTAAACTGTGTATGAAGGAGTGTTGAAGGAATTTTTAACTGGTTATTCTGCTCTTCAGTTATTCCCACCCACCCGCCCTGTTTTTGTTTTGGTGTTAATCTTAGTGGCATTGAAACTGCCCGCCCCTCAGCCTGCCTCTGGGCCCATCTCATTTGCTCACTCAACTGAGTGCAGTGAGATCATATTCTGATTTCAGGCACTCCTACTGTGTACAAAGAGAGCATCTGGGAAATAGAAAAAAAAAAAAATTAAGCTTATTTCCTGCCTTTCTTGTTAAGTGGTACAGACTATTTGTAGGCTTCTGAGCCCCCAAGCCCTTCTGTGTTTGAGGGAAGCCTTCTAGCTTGTTTTTTTTTTCTTGTAACTAGCCAGTTTTCTAGTTTCAGCACTCAAATCTGTTTCTTTGATCTCAGCACTTGTTCAGAAAAAAAAAAAAAAAAAAAAAATTCATCTGCTTTTACTGTACTTGTGTTTTTACCTACTTCTTTTACTTTTGCATCATCTTAAAATACTCAATTGTATTTATTACTGCTTGGTGTAACTCATTCTAAGCCTTTTGGTTTAAACACTTGGGCTTCGGACCAGTTAGTTGTTTTGCACTGAGAGGTTTGTGGTCTGCACTGTTGTGGCAGAACAGGTAGCTTACATCCTTCTAGGTTGAGAACTGCTGATTGAGGGCTCAGTGTCTGTTATTCTAAAAGTGTATTAATTCTGGTTTAAGCACTTGGGCTTTCAAGCCAGTTATTTTACATTAAGAGGGTTCGTGGTCTGCACTCTTGTGGGAGGAGAGGCTGGACTCTGCCCTTCTGAGCTGGGAATTTCTGGTTAAAGGCTTATAGTGCATGCATATCTGAACTGTTTCTTACTGAAGTTGGTGCCTTGTTTGCTGTGGCATAGACTGGATTCGGGCCTGCTGGATCTAGCTTTGTTTGTGTAACTTGAGCACTAATCCAGACATTCTCTAAAGTATTCAATGGTATTTATTACTGCTTGGTTGTAACTTGATTAAAGTGTAGCTATCATTCAAGTCTTTTGGATTAAGCACTTGGGCTTCAGACCAGTTGTTTTACATTAGGAAGGTTTGTGGCAAGCACTGTGGTGGCAGGACAGGTAGCTTTCATCCTTCTAAGTTGGGAACTGCTGATTGAGAGCCCAGTGTCCAAGTGTATTAGTTCTGGTTTAGGCACTTGGGCTTCAGGCCAGTTATTTTACATTAAGAAGGTTCGTGGACTGCACTCTTGTGGGAGAAGAGGCTGGACTCTGCCCTTCTGAGCTGGGAATTTTCTGGTTAAAGGTTTATAGTGCCTGAATATTTGAACTGTATCTTACTGAAATTGGTTCACCTTGTTTGCTCTATCATAGACTAGATCCAGGCCTACTGAATCTAGCTTTGTTTATATACTTGTTGTTTGTTTGCTTGTTATTTCACTGGAAGCTAATTCACCTAATACGCAACTTCTCAGCGCTTCTGTGGATCACTAGTGATATCTGCATTGCTTACTGTACTTATTTCCTTGTTTCACTTGAAAGAAAGTTACTGTTTGTCGTTTTTGCATTTAGTTACTTGTATCACATTGCACTCAAGTTACCTGGCACTTGCTCACTAAAGCAATTATATAAGTCAGCACTAAAAATTAAAAGCACTACACCCTCACTCCCCACTGGCCCTTGTTTTCAATTAAGGATTTCCCAATATTATTCTAGCATGTCCAAAGGTCAGTTGTCAATCTCCTCTCCGGTCCAGCTGGTGAATCTGGGAATCTTGAGGCAATGTTATAACTGCCTCATGTACACAGACAACCCTCTCCTCCTCCCACATAACACAAATACTTGAGAGATGCAGCTATTTAGCCAAACTGGAGGCTGAGCTCTCTCAACTCAGGACTGGCAAGACCAGACAGGAGGAGGAGGCAACTACACACACCACAAAACCAGCCTCACATAATGCTACCACTCCACTGAATCAAACACATAAACACACAAAGACATACTCGGAGACTCTGAGTAAAAATTTACCTAAACAGCAGAGGCCTCCAAAGCAGACACCCAAACAACTGCTACCTCAAGACACCCCAAAAGCAACACATAAACCACAAAAGCAGTGTGCAAAGCAGTCACAGCCCTTAAGGCCAAATACAACACCAAACATACTTGTCATAGGTGACTCCATAGTCAGACACACTGACGTCCCACTCACCAGGCTGAACAAGGAGAGGGTCACAGTAAGCTGCCTATCGGGCGCTAGAATCCGCCACATAACACAAGCACTGGTCACTCCACAGCAAGTACAAATATGACACAGTCATTGTCCATGCTGGTGTGAACGACCTGAGACGTACCTCCCTGGACTGCATGAAGAGACATAGAGGAGCTCTCTGATTATGTAGCCCAGGCAGGTATGACCCTAACCCTGAGCAGTATCCTTCCTTCACCAAGAATGATGCCACAATATAGAGACAAGATGATCAGCTTTAACAATTGGCTTAATGTCTGGTGTCATTCAAAGGGGATCCAGTGTCTGTCTGCCTGGGATGACATGCTTGACAAGCCACGCTGCTTCAAGGGACGGCTTGCACCTGTCACCCTGGGATTCGGATATTGGCTAAGGCTCTTGCCACCCCATAGTGCCTTTTTAGGCAAGGCTCAAATTCTAAACCTACCACCCTAGAAAACAAAAATGGGAAGAAATTGAGGGTAATGCTGCTCAATGCCAGAAGTCTAAATCTCAAAATGCACGACTCGAGGCCCTTCTCAGTATGGAGAACATCGATGTCTGTGCTGTAACTGAAACCTGGTTCAAGGCTCCTGAGAGCACCCGGCACTATTAGGTTTTACCTCATATCATGCCCGCCCCAAAACCCGGACCACTCCACAAAAGGAGGGGTGTATCCATAATCATAAAGGCTCTTCACACCTCCAGGTTGGTGGCAACCATGAAGCTTCGAAACCATCCAGGTGCAACTAACAATAGGCAAAACTGCTCTACAAATTGTAGCATGCTACAGGCCACCCTCTCAAACTCAGGAACCCCACACAGCCTTCCTGAAGACACTGGAGGGTATAAATGTATCTCCAAACACCATCATATTGGGTGACTTCAACTACCCGAATATAGACTGGGAACATTACTCAAGCCCTAACTTTCTAGCTCAACGGTTCCTGGAGTTCATAAATTCAAATGCCATGGAACAGCTAGTCACTGTTCCCACGAGAGGAGAAAATATACTAGATCTCATTGTCACAAACATGGGGACAAAATGCTCCACACCGGAAGTATATCCCTCATTGGTGAGATCTGATCATAAACTAATCTCACTGGAAATCCACATCCCGCCCCACCCCAAACAAAAAAGACCATAGTGAAGAACTTCTCTAAAGCAAACTTCACACTACTCAAGACTGGTGTGGTATCCTTCAAGGCCCCTGAGTCAGAGGAAACCACAACCCAAGCTGCAGAAGCCCTTACAAATGCCTTCTATGAACACCTCCAGGACTGCATGGATCAGGCAATCCCAAATAAAACCAAGACTCTTTCCACAAAGGGCAAACGTCCAGTCTGGTGGACCCCAGCCATTAACAAACTTTACAATAAGAGGAGAAAGCTATTACATGATAGAACAAAATCAATAAAAGGGAAGTCACCCCTGATCATTATTAGTAAAAAATTACGAGCACTCATAAAATCAACTAAGGCCAATTTTGAGAGAAAAATTGCCATGGATTCAAAGGACAATCATAAGGCCTTTTTCAGCTATGTTAGGAACCTGGGTGGAAACTCACAGATATGCTCAGAATTAGTCCAAAATGATACAAAATCACTGAACCCACAGACATTGCCAACATACTGGCAGACAGGTTCAGTGCAAACTTCACCCCCCTTTCCCCCCCTAAAGGAGAGATAACTATCCCAGCCGAGTGTAGCCTCCCGGACATCTCAAATGCGCAGGTGAAAGCTGCTCTCTCTAAAGCTAAAAACACAGCATCAATGGGACCGGATGGTGTCCCCGGCTGTGTGCTACACGAGCTAAATGAGGAATTAAACCCGCACATAAGGCAGCTGTTTAATCTCAGCCTTACCACAGGATACGTGCCCAAGGAGTGGCGTACAGCAACTGTGGTCCCACTCCACAAAGGTGGACCCTGGTAATTACCGCCCCATAAGCTTAACAAGTCTAGTCTGCAAAGCTATGGAGAGGATCATAATGGAGCTCATAAACAAAGATATAGGGGACTTGCAGACATTGGACCCGACCCAGTTTGGCTTTGTCAAGGGAAGATCATGCCTTTTGAACTTGGTCGACTTCTTGAAATAGTCACCAAGGCCATTGATGAGGAAAGGCAGTCCATACAGCCTACCTTGACCTTGCAAAGGCTTTCGACACAATACCCCACTCGGGTATTGTAGAAAAACTTACCAGCTTAAATGTAAACCCATATGTCACAAGATGGGTTGCAAACTGGCTTAAGGACAGAACCCACAGGGTTAGAGTTGCTGGCGCTGTGTCAGACTCCAAGCCGGTCACAAGTGGTGTCCCACAGGGCTCGGTCCTTGGCCCCTATTGTTTGGCATCTACTTCTCAGAAGTACAGGCCAACATGGGAGGACTTTGGCTGACAAAGTTTGCAGATGACTGCAAACTGGGCGCCATAGTGGAAAGTGCATCGGACACTGATATCCTTCAGAAGGGACTCACGGAAACAGATAGCTGGTGCCAGAGCCATGGCCTGAAGTTAAACGCCAAAAATGTATAGTCATACCCTTCGGGAAAAACAAGGTAACCCCAAGCTACCATATAGGTGGCAATCCACTAAGCACAGAAGAGGTTATCAGGGACCTGGGGACCCAGGTTGACAGTGGCCTTTCTTTTGACACTCACATTGCTAAAGTGGTTAGAAAGACCTTCTACATTGCCCACCTGATCATGAAGGGATTCACATCCAGATCTAGTGAGGTCATTGTTCCCCTGTACTCTTCACTTATCAGACCAATGATCGAGTACAATGCCCCATTCGGGATGTATCTCACCCGACATCTGCAGCAATTGGAGAGGCCCCAAAAGTTCCTCACCAAAAGGATAAAGGGACTCCAAAATCTGTCATATGCTGCCAGATTGAAGAAACTCCAGCTCTATTCAGTCGCATACCGTCTGCTCAGAGGTGACATGTGCCTGACATACAAGGCCATGTCCAACCCGGAATTAATGGACATGCTCCACCTCAAAAAATCCAAATCCACCAAAACCACTAGAGCAAGCGACTTAAACCTTAGCACGGATATAAATAGGACGTGCTGGAGGGATAGATTTATCACTCAGAGACTCCCTATGCTGTGGAATAAAATCCCGGTCCATGTGAGGCAGAGCACCTCGCTGACTCTGTTCAAGAGAAATCTAGACCTGTGGATGGGAGATCGTAGGTTTACCCCGGGAATCATCTCTGGGTCACTGCTGGACAGAGGCACAACAAACTAATGGGCACAGTATTTTTTCATATAAGGGGTGGCGTAAGCCACAATAATTTGGGCTAGGCTTATAAATGCCTTAGGGCAGATAGCCTAGTATAAACCTATGAACCTATGAACCTATGAACCTATAAATGATGCTTCTGTCACATGCAATGATGTGTGTTGTAGTAGCGCTTTAAATGTAAAATTGAAGTGATAGAGGCACAATTAAGTGCGGCAATCAGATTAAGCACATGGTGTATGAATAGCTGCAGTTGAAACAGTTGTGTTTATACGTCTGATGAAGCGGGAGGACCCGTGAAAGCGCTTACGTTGTCTTTTTTGTGTGTTTTTACTGTTGTCTACATTAAAGCAGACTATCGTTAAGTGGTTCCTTGGATTTATTACAAGCTGAATTTCGTCAGAAAACAGAAGACTGTTTTTTATGCTGCACTTTGCTGTTGGGTTAATCGTTTATATTTATATATATATATATATATATATATATATATATATATATATATATATATATATATATAAAATATGTGTGTGTAAAACTAATATCGGCAGGCACATGTATAAATCTACTGGGAAGTGGAAAAATAAGGCATAAAATGCGTCACAGAACATCTAAACTGCAGAGCTTCTGGAGGCCATCATTCCTGGCTGTATAAGTGGCTTTGAGTGTCCTCTGTTGTGGGCCCCACCTAGTCTAAAACTGACCCTATTTAGAGGTGAGCACAGAGATTGCTATAGTTTGTGTTTTACTGAAGAAAGCGTAGTCATTATTCCTTAAACGTTCTTCAAAATCGCACCTCATAGGTGTGCACAGAATATCACAGTAACTTGTCTGTGACCATTTACTGTGTTTGAGCAATTAGTTGGAAATAATTATTTTAAGTGTTATTTCTTCACTTTTTTACAATTGAAATCAGATGTGTTTACAGGTGGATATCTTTTGGAGGTAGGGAGAAGAAGACATGCTGCATATATACAGCTGACAGCAACAGAGAACAACATATTTTCAACTTATTTGTTCTTTCACTTTCATCCTATTTGACTTCAGAAAGCTATAGAAATGAAGGTGTCTTTCTTTTGAAGTTATGACAGCAGTAAATTGAAATAAACAACTGTGTTTAGTTGTTCTTTCATTTTCATCCCAGTTTGACACTATATAGGTACACTGAAAATCACAATCTTTTTTGTGTGGTTTGGAGAAAAGCAGTCATCAAAGATATGGCTTGTGTCATTAAAAGCATTTTATTCTTAGTTTATGGATAATTGTAACTTAGTTTTTGTGGTAAGTACTATTATCATCAGCCTTGGACATAACCTATTTCTTCAAAGAAAGAAAAAAAATGGGTTTCTTTTTCTAGTCATGTTTTTTTTTTTTTTGTGTTCATGTCCACATTGGACCAAATATTGTAGAAAAAAGCTTTAACATGCATCTCAGAGCATTTAGAACCCCATAGCTTCTGGGGGCTTTGTGGTATAATTAAATTCTTTCCATAACAATTATTACAATATAATCTTGGCCAGTTAGGATGTGTTGTAAGGATGTAGAAAAAAAGCTGACAGCTAAGACAAACAGTGAGAAAACATAAAAAAGTACTGTGGATAGTGTTAAGAGACAAAGAAGGGAGGGAACCATGAGAGCACTGGGGTGTATGGTAGGGTGACAGTAAAAAGTGGGAGTGGGGGGTGTCTTGGGATACTTTGCATAGGGATCCATATCATCTAAGGCTGTCCATGCAATAATTGTATTTGGCATTTAAAAATTGGTGGCTCTGGGTGGGGCATGGTAAGAGGGATATGGCCCTGAGGCAGGGTGTGTGGCTTATTTGTCCAGAAAAAGAGGGATGCAAAGATGGCAACCCTGGACCTGAAGTTCAATTGTTTCACTGTGGAAGAAACATTGTTTTGTTGTTTAAGTTCACATATAACTTTATTGGACTTGCATGAAAAATTTCTGTCCCGTGTATTCATTAGGCTACTATTAGCTGGAGTGTAAGTAGGTGGTTTGACAACATCTGAGACGGGATGTAAATATCATAAGTGTAAGCTGCATCTTGAGATGGAAGAATTTAACTTAAATGCCTTACTTCAGAAACTGCTGCTGATTCAGTAGAAAGAATTACAGTAACTGTTCCCTTTGTAAAAAAAGTACTGGGTCTCCCCATCATGCGTGCTCTTACTCAGCTTCATTGTTGCACGAAATATGATCAATTGCTAGTGAAATACTCAGTGTATATTAACACTGCATCCCTCACCTCTTCCCATGACTATATTTGTAGGCTAAAGATTTTTCCACTGTCTGGATCTTTCTAGAGTTGCAAATGAGAGCAGTTTACTGACAGTAGTGGCCCACTGACAATATCCTGCAGAGTTTCACATTCCTAGCATATATATATATATATATATATATATATATATATATATATATATATATATATATATATATTTTTTTTTTTTTTTTTTTTTTTGAGGATTCATTGTTTTAGCATGCAGCTGAAAGAAGAAGATTGTTTTAGCATGCACAATATGTTTCAATTATATGTAGCAAAGTAAGACATCAGTTCCTTCTAGGAAGGGGACTTATCCAGACTAGGAGGTTATAGGTTCATAAATAGGTACTAGGCTATCTGCCCGAAGGCATTTATAAGCCTAGAGGGAATGTCTTGGCTTTCGCTGCCCCCTTAAATTAGTTCCCTGTGCCTCTGTCCAGCAGAGCCATTGAAGTGATCCCTGGGGTAAACTTTCTGTTTCCCATACACTCATCAAGGTTTCTCTTGAAGAGGGTTAGTGAGGAGCTCTGCCCAATATAGATTGGAATCTTGTTCCAGAGCATGGGAAGTCTCTGGGATAGGAATCTATCCCTCCAGCATGTCCTATTTATTGTTGTGGTAAGGTTTAGATCCCTGGAGCGTGTGGTTCGAGGGTATATGGTTTTCTTTAGGTGGAGCATGTCCATCAATTCTGGGTTGGACATGGCCTTGTATGTCAGGCAGAGATCACCTCTGAGTAGGCGGTATGCAACTGAGTACAGCTGGAGTTTCTTCAGTCGAGCTGCATAGGGCATCTGCTTGAGGCCAGTGATCCTCTTGGTGAGGAACTTCTATTGTCTTTCCAGTTGTTGCAGATGTCTTGTAAGGTACATCCCAAATGGGGCATTGTACTCTATGATGGGTTTGATGAGTGATGCATAGAGGGGCCCAATTACCTCTTTCGATCTGGATGTAAACCCTTTTGTGATTAGGTGGGCCATGTAGAAGGATTATCTAACCACTTTGGCAATGTGATTATCAAAGGAGAGGTTACTATCTACTTGGGTCCCCAGATCCCTTATTACGTCTTCCGTATTTAGGGGGCTACCACCTATGTAGTAGTTTGTGGGCACTTTGTTTTTTCCAAAAGGGATGACTATGCACTTTTTGGCATTTAGCTTGTGACCATGGTTTTGACACCAGGTATCTGTCTCAGTGAGAACTTTTGGAGGATGTCTATGTCAGCCGGAGAGTCAATTATAGCCCCTAGTTTGCAGTCGTCTGTGAACTTGGTGAGCCATAGTCCTCCTGTGCTTGCCTGTACCTCTGAGAAGTATA
The DNA here is from genome assembly GCF_019279795.1 of Protopterus annectens. Lineage (NCBI taxonomy): Eukaryota > Metazoa > Chordata > Ceratodontiformes > Protopteridae > Protopterus > Protopterus annectens. Next base: position 91,022,776 of record NC_056744.1, read on the forward strand.
TGCCGAACAGGAGGGGTCCTAGGACTGAGCCCTGGGGAATGCCACTTGTAACCGGTTTAGAGTCAGAACTAGCTCCTGCAACTCTTACCATGTGGGTTCTGTCCATGAGCCAGTTGGAAACCCATCTCGTGACATAGGGATTTATGTTCAGGCTGGTGAGCTTGTCTGTAATACCTGAGTGGGGAATGGTGTCGAAGGCCTTTGCGAGGTCTAGGTAGGCTGTGTGTACCACCTTTCCATCGTCTATAGCCTTGGTAACTGTCTCAAAGAAGTCCACCAGGTTTAGGAGGCATGATCTGCTCTTAACAAAGCTGAACTGGGTTGGGTCCAGTGTTTGGAGGTTTCCAAAGTCTTAGTTAATGAGATCCAAGATGATATGCTCCATAGCTTTGCAGAGCAAGCTAGTCAGGCTTATAGGGTGATAGTTCCCGGGGTCCATTGTGGCTACACCTTTGTGGAGTGGAATAACTGTTGCTGTGCGCAACTCTGTGGGCATGTAGCCTGTGGAGAGGCTGAATTTAAACAGTGTGTTTAAGTGACGGGTTAGTTCATCTTGGAGCTCTTGTAGGACACAGCCTGGGACACCGTCCAGTCCCATTGATGCTGTGTTTTTGGCTTTGGAGAGGGCTGTTTTAATCTGAGTCTGCGATTTCAAGGGCACTACATTCTTCTGGTATAGTTATGGGCCCTTTTGGGGGTGAGATGGGGGTGAAGTTTGCACTAAACCTGTCTGCCAGGATATTGGCTATATCTGTCGGTTCAGTGTATTTTGTGCCATTCTGCACTAACTCCGAGCAGATCTGAGAATTGCCACTTAGATTCTTCACATAGCTAAAGAATGCCTTGTGGTTATCTTTGGAGTCCATGGCAATTTTTCTTTCGAAGCTAGCCTTGGATGATTTTATGAGGGAACATAGTTTCTTGCTGATACTGATCAGGGATGTCTTCCCTTATTGGGATTTTACTCTTTTCTGTACTAGTTTCCTCCTTCTATTGTATATCTTGTTTATGGCAGGGGTTCACCAGACTGGTTGTCTTTTCTTGGGGGAGTGAGTCTTGGTTTTGTTTGGGATAGCACGATCTATACATTCTTGTAGGTGCCCGTAGAGTGCATTAGTAAAGGATTTTGCAGCTTGGACAGCATTATCCTTTAGCATGGGGGCTTTGAAACTTCCCACCTTAGTCTTAAGTAATGTGAAGTTTGCTTTTGAAAAGTTTTTCACGGTGGTTTCTTTGACCGGGGGTGGTGGCGGAATGTGGCTATCCAGAGTGATTAGTTTATGGTCATATCTAACCAGCGACGGATCGACCTCCGATGTGGAACACCGGTTGCCCATGTTGGTGATGACCAGGTCCAATATGTTGTCACCTCTGGTGGGAGTGTTAACCAGTTGATCCAGGGTGTTTGGGTTTATAAATTCTAGGAAATGTTGGGCCAGGGAGTTTGTACTTGAGTAGTTCTCCCAGTTAATACTTGGATAATTGAAATCACCCAATATCAGGGTGTTTGGTAGGACCTTTGTTTCCCAGTGCTTCCTGGAATACGGAATGGAGGTCCTGGGACATGATGGGTGATCTGTAGCAAGCTATAATTTGAATAGCAGTTTTGCCCATTATTAGTTGCACGTGTATGATCTCTGAAGCATCGTGCTGTGCCACTAACTTGGAGGTGTGGGTATCCTTGATGAATATGGGTACTCCCCCGCCTTTTGTATTTCGGTCCAGGTTTTGTGGCCGAACTGTATGGTATGAGTTGTAGCCTGGTAGTGCTGGGTGCTCTCTGAAGCGTTAAACCAGATTTCTGTTACTGCACATATATCGATTTTCTCCATACTGAGGAGTGCCTCAAGTGTGTGCATTTTGAGGTTTAGACTTCTGGTATTGAGCAGCATTACCCTCAGTTTTTTGTTACTTGTGCTATTTACAGTGGTGGGTTTGTCTTTTGAGCCTTGCCTAAAAAAGGCACTATGGGGGTGGCAAGAGCCTTGGCCAGTATTCGAAAGCCTAAGGGTGACAGGTGCAAGCCGTCTCTAGCAAAGCAGCATGGCTTGTCGAGCATGTCATCCCCGGCTGACAGACACTGGATCCCCTTTGAATGACACCAGAAGCTTAGCCAATTGTTGAAATTGATAATTTTTTTCTCTATACCGTGGTATCATTCTTGGTGAGGGCAGGATGCTACTCAGCATCAGGGTCATACCAACCTGGGCTACGTGATCAAAGAGCTCCTCCATGTCTCTTTTCATGTAGTCCAGGGAGGTACGGCTCATGTCATTCACACCAACATGGACAATGACAGAGTCATATCTGTACTTGTTTTGGAGTGACCTGAGTGCTTGTGTTACGTGGCAGATCCTGGCACCCGACAGGCAGCTAACAGTAACCTTCTCCTTGTTCAGCCTAATGAGTGGGATGTCAGTGTGCCTGACTATAGAGTCACCTATTACTAGTGTGTTGGGTATGTTATTTTGCCTTAGGGGCTGTGATTGTGTGGCACACAGGTTTTGTGAAGTATGTGTCTCATGGTTTGTGTTGGGGGGTGGAGGTTGCTTGGATGTCTGCTTTGGAGGTCTCTGTTGCTTTTGCAGATTTTTATTTAGAGCCTCCGAGTATGTTTATGTGTATTTATGTATGTTTCTGCCAGTGCTGGTTTCATAGGTCTTTGTGAGACTGGTGGTGTGTGATGCAAGTAATTCCCTTCACCTCTTGACTGCCTGGTCCAGTCTTGGGTTGAGAGAGCTTAGCCTCCAGTTTGGCTGCATAATTGCATATCTCGCATGTATTAGTGTTTGGTGGAAGGAGGAGAGGGTTGTCTGTGTACATGAGGCAATTGTAACTTACTTGCATATCACCCAACAAAGTGTCCTGCAGATTTTGATATTTGTCTTAAGATACACAATATACAGTACAGTAAAAAAATTACTCAAAACATGCGGTCATCACTGGTTAGTTAATCACACGTTTCTGTGTTGTGTATATATTATATATTAAATAACATACATTATAGGTTATAATAAAATTATATCATTTGTGTATGTATTGTATGTTCATGTACTATGTATATGTACTCTTCTATGTTACTTCTCATACTTTTTCAGAATTATACTTTTATGTGATTTTATTTATGTATGCTGTATGACTGCGGTGGTGGTGCTGCGGTAGTGTTGTCGCCTCGCAGTTAGATGTTGCACGTTCGATTCTCAGTTAGAGCATCTTCTGTGTGTTGACATGCGTGAATGGGCGTTCCTTCATTGAAGGTTGTGCGTTAGGCCCGGCAAGCCAGCACGTAAAAAAAATCTACTGCCAATCAATAGCGGACTGGAGTTCCGCTGTGGCGACCCCTAACCGGGAAAAGCCGAAAGACAGTTTGTTTATTTATGTATGCTGTATATTGCACTCACTCTGTGATTGTAAATATGCCATATTTTTGCATTGTTAATACTATGCGTTTTATATGAGGAGCTTTTCTCTCAAAGCCTTCAGTGAATAGGGGTTTCTCATCCATTTGGACTTTTCTGGTAAACCAAAGCCAAACTCTCTCCATCTTAGAAAATGGGGATGTATTTCATTGATATACAGATACAAATACTCAACAAAATGTCCCACTCTAACTAACATCCTTCCCCCTTATACACCCACCAGAGCTCTCAGATCTGAAAATCAGAACTTAATTACTATCCATAAACCTAAACGTCCTGCTGGCCAACTACTCCTATCTTTCTCACTAGGCAAAAAATGGAATTCCTTTCCCTACACACTAAGAACCATACCAAACTCAGAAAACTTCAAAACCCAACTATTCAAACACCTGTCCACTAAATGGAAATGTACCTGCCTTCACCCAACCTAATCCGAGGGGGTTCTCGCTCTGGTTCCCAAGCTCTACAACTCTCATAGTTATCTTCCTATGACCCTATCTAAGCTCTCAACAATTTCTATAGCTTCTCTCTTAGCTCTCAACAACTCCTACAGCTACCCTCACACAGCCCAACCTTGTAAATATTGTAAATAGCATTCTACTGTTGATGTGTGTATGTAAAGCGTGTTTACATTTTCTTAAAAGGTTTGTATGTAAACTGTTTCCACACCTAACCCATATCTGTTTTCCTCAAATGAAACTGTATGATCCCTACCTTCAAGCTTAATGAATTTGTTAACTATGCATGATACTGAAAGCATTTATGAGTAACTATGCTACATAATATCTTTAATATTTACTGTCAGTTGTATTTAAATTGTATAATGCATCTTGGAGCTTTTCTCCCTGGGCCTTCACTGAAAATGGTTCATTTTGGCCCAGTGGACTTCCCCGGTAATCACATTGCAAATAAATAAATAAATAAATGTGCATATAGATAGATTTGAAATATACTGTAGATGCTAAGATATAACAGGGAATTTCTGAAAAATCCTAAAAAACTATAAAACTAGAAGATTTTAGTCCCATTTAGTTGTGGACCACCCAATGACGTACTGCACGGATTCCTACCTTTTATGGTTCTCAAAAAATTTGCTGTTTTATCTTAGAGTGAACAATATGTTTAATGCTGTACATAGCAAAATAAGACATCACTCTGTTCTAAGAAGGGGACTTATCCAAAGTAGAATTTAGTTGCACTCCACCCAAAGAAGTACCATGCACAATTTGACATTGTTAGCATTTTCTTTCTGAAATTTGCATTTTATCTTAGTACACACCATGTGTTTCAAATGCTATACAAAGCAAAGACATCACTCTCTTCTAAGAAGAGGACTTATGCAAACTATGACATTATAGCGTTGTTTTGCTGTATCCCCACCAAAGGAAATATCTCACAGTTTGACTTTCCTAGCATTTGTAGTGTTGATTTGTTATACACTAGCAAAGGAAATATCTCGCAGAGTTTGACTTTTCTAGCATTTAATTTTTTTTTAGAAATTAATTGTTTTATCTCAACACCATGATGCATTTCAGGTTCTATACCCATCACAGTAAGAGATGGCTCTGTTTTAAGAAAGGTACATGACCAAGCATGGGGATCAAAGTACGGTTTTGTTGCATACCACCCAATGAAGTATCTTGCAGGCTTTGACATTCCTAGTTTGTAGGATTCTTGAGAAATTCACTGTTTTATCTTAGCATCTACAGTACATTTCAAATTCTATATCTATACATATATGTATGTATATATCAATGAAAGACATTGCTGTCTTCTAAGATGGGTACTTATCCAAACTAGGATATTGTAATGCAGTTCTGTTGTAAACTATCATGCAGAGTTTGACATTCCTAACATATATGATTCTGGAGAAATTCATTATTTTATCTTAGCATGCACAACATGCTTCAAATGTTATACATACAAAAGTAAGACATTCATGTTACATGCTGCACCATAACAGACACAGAGTTGGAGTACAGTGTTAAGGAAAGTAAAGGATGTCTGTATTCAGAGTTGATACTGATGGATTTTATTATTGTTACTTAGCATGCAGAGGGTGAGAGCACCTCCTTGGGCTCTACCTCATGTGTGATGGTGATACAGAATAGAAAGCCATACTCCTGGAACTATAGTGCAGTTGTGATCTTATACAGTGCACCACTAGTGCACCAAGGCTGGTTCTTCACATTGTTAAACTTAGGTGAGGTGCATAACACTTTGGGAACAACCCTGTCTTATCAAGTTCCCATTCTTTATATGACATTTTGCTAAATTTCACGTGTTGGATTTGCCATATTGTTGAATATGCCACTTTATTGTTTTGTATTTTGATATTATAGATATGTAGTTTTTTATATAGCTCATGTTAGGTGTTATAGAATTTTTTATAACTGTTTTTTGACTTTAAATCAGAGGCTGTTTATCACACGGGGTGCAATTCAGAAGGTTATGAGTAATGTTATTAATGATTTTATTTTTTGGGGGGGTTGTGCTGTTGTTTTAGTTGTTTTTTTTTCATGTGGCAGTGGGCAGTATGTTATATGACACTATACGAATGGTTTTAGATGGGTTGAGTTTAATTAGTTGGATACTCTAAGAGATGCAGTTTGAGGAACTGGAGTGAGTCTGATGTTTTAGTCTTGCTGAAGGGAGGTATGGTTATTGCCCAGAATAATGATTATGTGAATCCCCAAGCAGTGTTGACAATACTGCAGACTGGGCCTACACATGATGTGTGTACAAATGATACACTCTGTGTGTATAAAACATCTCCCTTTGTCTAATCTTTTCAACTGATGAAAACTTGTAGATAGATGGTAGTACAAACAGACTATGGACAGAGAGAGATTCAGCAGTTCTTCTACATTTATGGTCACTATCAGTAACCTGCACAAACACATCAGGTGCTGTCTACCTCTACATACATATTCTTCCAACATATACCAACTGTTACAGGAAATGTAAGAGTGTCATATGGTGTTTATGGGGCAGGTGGCATGAGCCATTTAACTTTCTGACAAGGTCAGTGAAACAAAAGGTTTTTACCTTGACTGCCCAGCCAAAATGTATTTGTCTGTTGATATAGACAGTATAGAAGGAAGGGTGAAACTTAATTTCTAATGCAGGTGTGCTCATTCTGGGAAGAGGAAGCTGACTGAGACCTGCTATAAGAGTGACATTTGGTAGATTACTAAATGTCCTAGCTCCAGAGCTTAGATGATTAAATGTCCTAGCGCCAGAGCATAGAGACATGGTTAAATGTCCTAGCTCCAGAGCTTAGAGACTTATAGGAGGCCTCCAATCAGTCGTTCAGATTACCTAAGCCCATGACACAGCTTCTTGAGCTTAACAGATCAGTTCTTACATTGTTGACTCTTTTTTTGAGACACATATGAATGACATGTTGAAGATGTATGTCTACTCAGTTGGTCTGATCCTGGAGAAAGAGCATGACAGGCTGGCAGTGATCACTCATTGTCTGAGATGCAGTAACCTTGGCATGAGAATAATTTGGCTTGGAGGATGTGGGTAGCTTGACCCATACACTGGGGAGGATAATCAGGGACCCCCTACAAAAGACAATTTAAAAAAAGGTTGCATATGCGTGTATTGCTTACAAGCCTGAGTACTAGTTATCTGATTTTTTAAGTATTCAAGCTGTTATAGTGATGATGATCTGGTTGGTCAAGTTCAGTCTTATTCTAATTAGGTTATATAGGTCTGATATCTATATTAGAACAACAGAAAGATGAGATGACACAAAGAAGTGAAAGCATATTCAGCAGTTGTCACCCTCTTCTATTTACTATCACCAACTTTTGGTCAGATGTGCCTGCACACACACACACACACACACACACACACACACACACACACGCACACGCACACGCACACGCACACATGCACACGCACACACGCACACGCACACACACACACACACACACACACACACACACCGTATTGGGAAGAAGGACAAACTCTGTTGCCTTTGTAAATCTGTGTATTGACAAACTTTTTGTCTGATAATATATTAGTTTTTTTCAATTTATACAGAATATATGGCTCAGGCATGAAAGACTAATATCTTGCCACTAACTACAGATGTTCATCATTCCCACTGCAGCAGTAGCCCTTAGACTATATGAGTTTGTTTTCTGCCTAGGAAACAACAATCATCCAGCTTCAAAAAGCTCTCGCTCCCCCACTTTGACTGCTGATTAGTTAATCCCAAGGAAAATGAGCAGTCAGAGTGAAACATACTTTAGTACTTTGTTGCCATCACCAGAAGAGGTATCTCTCGGGCTTCACAGGAGCAGCAATTGATTAAGAGCTTTGTTTCTTGTTGTAAATCCCCATTGGTGAATCCCTCCAATCAGAAATTATTGTCTTTTTAGGAAAAATAGGATTTAATCTATTTTTTACTAAAGTGGTATTTCTCCATATTTCTTCACAATATCAGAAATTTCCTGTTAGGGACCTCTGTTTTTAACTGCTGTGTTGCTGTGTCTTTCGGCTTTTCCTGGTTAGGGGTCACCACAGCAGAACTCCGGTCCGCTAATGATTGGCAGTAGATTTTTATGTGCCGAGTTGCCAGCCCTGACGCACAACCTTCAACGAAGGTACACCCATTCACGCATGTATCCACACAGAAGACGCTCTAGCTGAGAATTGAACAGGACAATGTCTTACTGTGAGGCGAAAACGCTACCGCAGCACCACCACCGCAGTGGACCTCTGTTTTTTAACTAACATTGTTTATTAATATATTTGAGGTGAATCTGGTGAAAAATTATGCACTCCATGTGAGGGACAGAGAAGTTTACAGAGGAACAGGTGGGATTTTTTTGTGTCAGCATAATGCTTATGATTACTGTGGAAGTCTACCTGACATTTTGATTCTGTCAGTGTAGATGTTTGAGTGTTTGAACACTATAAATAGGGAACTTCTGTTCTGCTTTAACTTTTTATATGTTAAGGAACTGGGGAAAGTGTTGTGAGTGTAAGTGTGTCACGTGTGAGCACTTGGTGACCACTTACCTTCCAACCAAATCACTCCAGCTTTTGCCTTGGTTACAGCATGGATACTCACTCCAGTCCATGTATCTTATCTCTTGCAGTACCTAGAAAGACAAAAATCACTTACCAAGGAGTCCTTGCAGTTACTGTGTACACAATTGAATTCTTAGCTGATAGTGGGTGTAACTGCAGTGGCCATTGCTTGTTCCTTCTACCACTCGGTTGCATCTCTGTCTTCCTGTGGTATAGTCCTTTTGGTTAGCATGAAGCAGGGGTTGGCCATGTCCTCTTTGGCTGTTCCAGTGTCTGATGTGGGCATGAAAGACCCATCTTTTTAGGCCTGGGAGACACTTTGGGAGATTTTTCTTGGGGTAACCATAGTATGAGTCCATTAGACTGGGCAGACGTTCCTCCTTCAAGTTGTTCCTCCCCTGCTGGAATTCCTATTAAGAAAAAAATGAAAAATTAGACATTGTTCGTCAGATAAGGTTATTACTGTTAAAAAGCTGACCTTCTTACCTTGGCTAGACAGGCACTCCAGGGAATAAATCCTGGTATGCAGAAACCTTTACAGATAGGCATTTCCTGTAAAGTTATTCCTAAGGAAACAAGGTCTGATGAATCTGATTTTGACAGAGATGGGGTTTCTTCTCATGCAGATTTCCTCCCCAACTCTTTGATTGTGGGGAAAACTTTAATTCTTATCCTCCTGTGAAGGAATTTTCTTTTAATTAGACAATTACTAGGACGAATAAGGTATTTCTATGGGAACAGATAAATGCTTCTCTTGAACTCAGGAGAAATGATGATATGTTATAAATGGATATATACCTTATTCCTCTCTCATCCCTCCTATACTGCAAGTACTGCAGGAAGTGTTGAATGGTGCCCATACACATCCTGATATTCAGCCACATGTCTCTAAAAAGCATATAAGCTGTATAACGTACCTCAGGCAAATACATTTCTTTTCTGTCACCTTAGATCTGATCCATATGCCATTTCAAGTGCATCCCATGCTGGAAACAGACTGGTCCTCAATACCAACCCCTCAGCTGGTGATATAGAGGGTAAAATGTTGGAGGTAAGATAATGTAGGTAAGATAATGTTATCTTCTTTCACTTTAATCTTCAGAATTCTAAATTACCAGACATACATGTGGAAATGTGTGCTCTGTCGTATAGACAGTCTGGGGGAATTGGCTTCCACTCTCCCTACAGAAGAAAGCTCCTCTCTGAACAGTTTCTATTCTTTCTCAGGTATCTAAATACGCTTTGAAGAGTGTGTGTGATTGTGTGTGATTGTGCAGCTAATGTGTCTAGGACCACTGATACTGCTGCAGTGTTGAGAAGATATGCTTGGGTACATAATCAAAAGTTTGCTGATGACTGGAAATCTGAAAGCTTGGATTCAACAAAGGACAAGGAAGAATTATTGGGTTCTTCTGCTTCCTAGATTCTTAATATGATGAAAGATGGAAATTTAATTCAGGGAATTTGTAATATATTTCATGTAACACAATATAACTCTTATAAGCCCACATTTTGCACAGAAATGCAAAATAAGCAAAAACAGCCCTTTTCTGGCAAACAAAATACAAAAAGGAGATTGCCAGAGGTTAAAAACAACAAAAATATGAAAAAAGGCAGATCAACAGTACTGAATGACTATGTCAGTATTCCTTATCCTGTTCCCTTTCACCGGCCAATATCTCTACCAAGCTATTTCCCCTCCCTTAGAACTTTTTTCCCCGGGCCTGCACTGAAAACGGGCTCCTCAAGCAGAGTGGACCTCCCCGGTCATCAAACTGGAAATAAATAAAATAATACATTTCATAAAACTGACCCTCAAAATTCCCATCTGGCAAAAGATTGTTTTGGACTCCTGGGTGTTAAAAATGGTGCAGGCGGGTTATAGATGGCACTGGATACAAAAACCTCCTTTCAGGGGTATACCTCCCCACCCTCTGAACCAAAAATAATTTTTCCTCAGGTCCTTTAGTCTTTACACACCAAGGGAGTCATAGAACCAGTACCTTTAAGTCAAAGGGACAAAGGCTTCTACTTCAGAATGTTTCTAGTACCAAAGAAAGAGGCCTTTGGAGACCAGTACTAGATTTTCCATTTCTAAATCTGTATGCGAAGGTTCAAAATATTGACTTTACAGAACCTGTTACGTCTCATTCCTCACATGAGTTACTTGGTAAAGATGTTTACAACCACATTACCATAGCTATAGGCTTCAGAAAATGTCTAGGGTTTTCTGTTTCTGGATCAAACTATCAGTTCTCTGCATTACCCTTTAGTTTATCTCCAGCTCCAAGAGTATTCACAGAATGTCTAGCTGCAGTTATAAGATATTGCGGACTAAATGGCACTCACATCTTTCCTTATTTAGATGAGTTTCTTGTCTTTGCAGAGTCTTTATCCAGATGTCAAGAGTTATTAACAAGGGTTATGTCTTTTTTATTCAGTCTGGGCTTCCAGATAAATAGTGCAAAATCCTCCTTGTCTCCGCCTCACATGACTGTATTTCTGGGATGCTTTATAGATTCTTTTCTTCAAAAGGTATTTTTAACACAAGGCAAGGTAGAGCTTTATCTGGATTTTTTCCTACTGAACATCGCCAATCATTCTCAAGACTTCTGCAACATATTTTTTTCAGGATCCTAATTTTCACGGCTTCTATGATTCTCATGATACCTCTATCTATATTACACATGAGAAAGAGACAATGGTTTCTAAAAAAACACATAGGCATAGCATATGCATTATTCAGAGTATCTGATTCCAATTTTGGCTTTTATAAAAAAAAAAAAAAAAAGTGTAGACAAATTCAACTGAACCTAGGTCTCCCCTTCTCTCGTCAAACCCTAAACCAACCTGTCACCACAAATGTGTCAGATTTTGCTTGGGGATCAGTTTCAATGGAGGTAAAAATGCAAAGCCTGTGGAGTCATTCAGACAGGCTAAAGCACATCAACTTAAAAAAGATGTTGGCTGTGATCTATGCCTTGTCGGCTGTGATCTGTGCCTTGAAGTCTCTCCATCACCTTGGTCCCCAGGACCTCTTTAAGTGATTACAGACAATACCACAGTCACTGTGGTATATAAATAAGCAGGGAAGTGCGAAGCTATATCCATTATGCATGCTGGCAGTGATGGCTTCGGAGATGGCCCTTAACCCTCCAAGCATGTTACATTCCGTCAGAGCAAAACATACTGGCAGACAAGCTGAGCAGGACTGGGATAGACCCCTAAAATGGAAACTGATCAAGAGATTCTTCAAGGAATTGATACAGTTGTGGGGAACACCTCCAATAGATCTGTTCACCTTTCAAAACCGACAACAAAACAAATTTTGTTCCAGGGCTCCTTGCAAGCAAGCCTTTAAAATAGATGCATTTTCATTCTCTTGGAAAGGAATGTTCCTTTATGTGTTTTGACCCTTTCTCCTGATATCCAGGGTAATTCTGAAGATTCAAAAGGATATCCTAAAAAAAACATTGTGCTGAAACCCTTTTGGCCTAGGCAACATTGATTCTCCCTTCTTGTTAAGGGCAATTAATACAAGCTTCCTCATAGATTGTATCTACTCACAAAAGTCAGGGAATTTGATGTACCCTAGTATTAATCAAATTTGACTGCCTGGATGATTCAGGTTTAATATATTTTAGGTACGTCTTTCATGTGGATGTGCAGCACTTACTAAAGGAGGCAAGAAAGTCTTGTACTAGAACATCCTATGTTGGTAAGTGGAAGTGATTGCCTAGATGGTGCCTAACCAATAACCAGGCCCATTAGGGATTTTCTAACACCGATGCTCAAAAATTTTGTGTGAGTTATTTTCTTCTGGCCTGACATATTTCCCTATAAAGGTTCATCTTGTGTCAGTTTTAGCATGTCAAACCATGGATCCTCCTGGTTTGTGGTAAAACATTTTCTGAAAGGAGTTTTACACAGGAAAACGCTTCATAAACAGGTTGTTTCTGTTTGGGAATTCAGCTGTGTGCTGAAAAAATTGAATGCCACCTTTTGAACCTGCTCATCAAGCTGATTTAAGGTTCTTGACTTGGAAAACTGTACTTATCATTAGACATATGCAAAAAGAGTGTCTGAGTTGCAGTCTCTCATGGTTGAATCCTATCTGATTTTCCAGAGGGATATGGTCTCTTTTAGAGCAAACCCTTCATTTATGTCCAAAGATATTCCGTAGTTAACTTTGAATGAAGCCATCAATATCCTAGTTTTCTACCCAGGACCTAAAAACCAGGGAGAAAAGATACTACATACTTTGGATATCCATAGGCAGCTTGGGTACTACCTTGATAGAACTAAGCTCTTTAGAAAAGCTGATGAGCTATTTATTTCTTACCAAGGGACAAAAATGGGACACCCTGTGTCTAAGCAGACAATTTCCATGTGGTTGTCCTCAGTTATTGTTTTTGTTATTCCCAGCATGGCAAATCCATTCCTGATGGAATCAAAGCACGTTCCACTAGAGCCTTGTCTTCTTCGATGATATCTTGGAAAGGGGTGGGTGCTTAGCTCAGCTGACCCAGTTAGCCACATGCGGGGGTGGCTGGTTTAGCAGACATCTTTTCATGTTCCTCATTCATACATGCTAAGAGCCGACATGTCAGATCCTTGAATAACTGCATGCCTATTGTGGGTGCACTAGACTTGTTGAGAGACAGTGTGTGTCACTGCCTGTTTTTTTTTTTAATGGGATCTAACCTTATGTGGCAGCATCTGATATTTGTCCATATCTCTGTGTTATACTGACACACACACACATGCACACACACTTTTTTGTGGCTTCAGCATATTCCTGTCTGTCCAGAGTTTCTGTGTATTAAGTGGATGAAAAATATTTTTCTCTGTCTGTAATCATGTGATCTGCCAGAAGTAGTACACCCCACTTGCATACTTCACAGCTGCTCTTGGGTGTGTCTCATCACTGCTGCTCTGCGGTATGATTCATCATATTTATATTTATGTTGTTATCTCTCTGTCTTAAGCTGGGCCAGAACTGTGGTTGCTGCCTGTTCCATATGCAGATTGTTTGCTAATGTATATTATGTCTGTACTGGTGGTCTTTAAATGTTTCCCATACAGAGAATGTCCTGCTCTGCCACCCCCTCTGCGTGTTTAATGAATGGTGATTGGAAGTAGGGTAACCTTCCATGGTACATATTCCTTAATGAGATCATATGTCTGCACCTGGGAAGGAATTCCGCAATAGATGCTGATTTTATTTAACAAATATCTGCCAAGTCTAGGCTGTGCTGCTGGGCAGTTTCAGAGAGCTTGGACCTGTGAAATGTCATTTTTGATATGCCAATTAGTGGGTGTGTGGTATCCTATGTTACTGTATGTGCCATGCTGCAGCTCACAAAAGGGATAAGCAGACAGTTTTACATTAGTATTTGCTGAACTATTGGAAAGAAAGGATATTGTGGTTGGAATACATCCTGTTATTGCTGTGTGCCAGACTTCTATAATTTGTTTTCCTTCCCAAGGCACCAGCTTATTATGTGTCTTCCATAGTACGTCTGACCCTTAATGATACCTGCATGTTCCAGTCATGTTGTTCTGGATGCAGTGACCTCTCCCCTTCTTCCATATTTACCGCCATTATATACTATTCTTCATTGCCTTATGTAACTGTCCTACAGTAATGAAATTGTTATTCTGTAATATTGTGGACCAGCCAGCATATTATATGTTGACTGTGCTGGCAAGTGTTCCATAGTAATCTGAGGGATATGCCCATGTATCCTATTAATCTTAGGTACGGTGGGGTACATAGTGTTTATGGAAGCAGTTTGGTGTCTTTAAGAAGCACCATTAGTGAGTGAGTGAATGCTAGCTGCCCACTAGTTACCCTGTAAGAAAAATAGTAATCTGCAACTCTTGTCATAGGACCAACTAATCCATATGTCCATACTTTATTCACTCTAAGGGTGCATCACTTACACTACACTCTGAGGTATCACATACTCGTTAGTTTTCACATAATGAGACCCCTTGTAGTTCCCTTACACATCCTTCTTGCTATGTCTTTGTGCCCTGGTCAACATGTGCTGCAGTCTGTGGCTTGTAAAACACTTGGGAGCTGCCCTCTGCATGATTTCTCAGTCATGTGTTGTGGACTTGCATGCCTTTTCAAAGCTGTTACATGAAAGTACAGAAGAACTTAGTAAGGACATGTGATAGTGCTGAGCATGCAGGGAATCATCCATGTACATACGGATCACCTTATTATCAAACTAAGGCAGTGCACTTGTTACCTTGCTTAGCATTAACAGAATGTAGCTGGTGTACATTTATTTCTTTATAGCAGCAAACAATCACACTGATCTCTCTTTCTCTCCAAGCAGCTCAGCTGAAAGCTACCAATGCAGGACTGCAGTGTTGCCTTGTTATTCAGATGTAACACATACTTTGTACTGCGTAACATACTTTTTGACACTTTCAGGTCTCCAGCAGTGATTTATAACATTCTCATATGCTTCATTACTGCCTCCGCCATGACTTTTAACCCACCCTTCTTTTTCTATGATGTCTTGCTTGAAATTGGCTTGGAATAGTTAAGTGAGCTCTATTTAACAAATGACTGCGGTACTCTCACTACGCCCCAAGGGTCAACTGAAAATATACATACATAGAATATTGCAATAAACCTTGTCTAACTACATTTAGGTGCCTCTCTATCTTTGTTTTCCCCTTCAACTCTGTACAGCGTGCTTGCAGATTAAGACATGCACAATACATTATTCACCACTGCAAGTTGGTGAATTTCTGTGTTCCTCCCCACTTTTGAATTATGGGTGTCAAGGGTTAAATATTCTCATTGCATTAAAACTATATTTGTAATATGTGGTGAAAACTGAAAATATGGTTTAGGTTTGAACCTCTCAGATCCAAATGTCCATTGCTCAAATGGCCGTGAACAAAAATTTGGCAATTATGAAGCCACAAAATGTAAAAATACCAAAATCAAGCATGTCTCTTGCAAGAGAAAGTCTTACACACTTTCTGATAGCACATATCCCCTGTCCAAGTTTGTACACTCTCGCTAAGTGTTTGTTGCCTTCATACTCAATGGCTTTTTCCTGCAGTCATATGAAACTGAAATTTTTTACTCCCAGCCACACAAATATGACCCTTGAAGCTGTCCATTTTTTGCATATTAATGGCAGCTGGAATGGGGCCATGATTACTCAGGCTGCTAGTTTCCCTTCCATTGGAAAGTTAGAAAGGCACTTGTTAAATTGATCAGAGCTACAACACTGAGTTTCTGTTCTCTAATACATTTCTTCTTAATAAACTGTAATGCTGGGAAGACAGAAGAATTATGATAAGAAGGTGTATGTTGAAATCTTGAATTGAAATTCGGTGAATGTCATTTTCCTAGTACAAACTGTAAGAAGTGGCATTTGGTGACAAAGAAATATTATGAAATGCAAGTGCTCCATGCATCATTCCCGATACATGGGTAGACCCCATGTGCTGCCACTTAACTCCAACTAACATCAGGTCATCATACCACATGGAAATACAATATAGCAGTAGCTGAGAAGCTTTGGAAACATGAACCACAAAGCATTACTGAGAATGATGAAGTGTATATCATGTGAGATCACCCATTACCAACAGTTCAAACAAATAGATCAAACAAATAGATGCAAGAAAACCAGATACAATAGTCCATGAAAAAAAAAAAGTAGCATTGATCACTGAAATTGCTACCCCCAGTGATTAAAGTGTCGTACATACAGAGAGGCACAAAGTCATAAAATATCAGGATTTGCAGAAAGAAATGAGAGCAATGTGGAAGAAAATACCCAGACAGTTCCAACAATGGTAGGAGCAATGGGTCTAATTAAGAATTTACAGTCATAGATATGTTACAGATACATGTTACCCTGTATTAATTACTGAAGGAGACAACTCTGGGCACATTGCATGTGCTGAGAAGAGCACTTTTGGCTAATATCAGAGACTGAAACAATACTAATTTCATGAACTGTAATCATATCCTGACTTAGGAATGGGGTCCATTCCCATTATGGTAATAGAGACCCAAAAGACTTGGAAAAATTAAACAGGAAACTATGTAGCCCCCCCCCAAAAAAAAAAATATAGTAATAATTTTGCATGCCATTTTAGACAATTTGCAAAGAGGAGATTGCAGGTATGTCTCCCAGAGAATGCTGCTGCTCTGGAATAAACTTCTAACTCATATGAAGTGGAACTCCTCAATGACCCTATTCAAGCAAAACCTGGACAAATGAATGGGTAACCACAAATTCACCTCATTGGTGGCACCCATGTCCTTCATGGACAGGGGTAGTCTGTGCTGATCTGTAAAGTATGTCCATCTAACCAAGGACAATTGGGGCAACCTGGGATTAACATGGCTAGGCCTATAAAGGCTCTAGGGCCGCTAGCCTAGTAACCTGCTATGAACTTATGAACTTCTGTTTGAGCTGTTGTATGTCTGTATTTTAGGAATTGTGTCGTCAGTCACTCAGATCAATGTTTTTGGGTGCACATACAATGGGTGAGATGCTATTGCTGCTTTGTGTCTTATTAGTATCTGCTCTGATCTTGCAGAACAAAGAACAAGACAGACCTGGCAGGAAAAGCCAGGCAATGTCCTATTGGAATAGCATGTCCTTCTACTCATCTGCTGCATCCTCCTCAGACAGGCAGTTGTACCTTGTAGTTCAGGTGTTCTCAGTTGCAGCCATGATGTGCTTGGGTGGCATAAAGACAAAGTCATGTGTGAGTAGCCAGAGAGATTATTAGGCAATGTCCTACAGGAGTGGCATGTGCCCATATTTACCTGTGGAATCCCTAACAGACACTGTGGCAGTCCTGACAAGCTCAACTCCTACATTTAACCCACTGCATTGTAATAGTGCTGTCTCAGTGACATGACTGAGGAGCAGTAGGAACTCCTCAGTGTCTGTGAGTTGCTGCTGTTGTGTAGATGATATGCTCCTGGTTGTTGGCCTTTTTCTGACTATAACTTAGGCCTCAGTTTTAGCATAGAGCATTATATTAGGGCCCTGTGATGCACCTGTACCGCTATCTGATTGTGGCCTCCTATGTCACTGATGCGCTGCATGAGTCTCTGGTACCAGAAGGCATTATCTGCTTTTGGCTACTATGGGATATTCCTAGCATGTGTGCATAGGATCTGAAGCATCACCTTAGTCCCCTGTGGTGTGAGTTTTTCCAGATGCTGCTATTGCTTTGGTGTCATGATGTCTCAGGTACATCTGTGAGTACAAACATGAATCTATTTGTGTACGCAGAATTGTCTATGTAAGCTAACACATGCTACCTTACTGTCCCAGTACTTCCATGGTGGGCATAAACTTGTGTACTGCTGTGAGGTAGCTGTTCTGATATTGAGACATAGTGTGTCAGAAGTGTGCATGTGAGCTATGTGTGCTGCCATTTTATTCAGTGGCAACAGTAGCACAGTGTGTGCCCATATTGTACTGTAAGCCCAGCATCCTCATTAACCTGCCCTGATGTCTGTATGCCTGTGCAATATTGGGAATGTAGTTGCACTGTAGGACTGTGGCTCAGTCTGCATGCTGCCAGTGCCTTTGCTGGATGCTTACCCACCCCAACAGGACTGCAAGTAGTTCTACCTGTTGATTGTATCATGGCTGGGTTGTACCTCCCCTTACAAGACTGCAACATGTCTTGCCTATACTGTGAACCCCGGCTGGATGCTGGCTGTACCAGGTCTGTCTGCCCTTTCAGTTTATTTTGTCTATCAGTGCACTTCATGTGGTGTCCATGGCATGCAGAATTGGTTGCCAGCTATAATTTTCACTCCTGAACTTGAACTGCCGAGCATGCATGCCCTCAGCAGGCTCTGACTCTGGCAGTGCACCCATTTGGTTCAGCAGGGAATGGGAATGCCTGCTGGGGGATTGTGCAGGTCCTACCAAGCTCTTTCCAGGGTGATGTGTGGGTCTAAATGGAGAGATGATGAAATCAGCAAGAAAAGGAGAGTGAGAACCTTTATACGGTGTACCCTCTTTTCTCAAAATCCCACCAAGACAAAACAGATGTATAGACTGTATTCTGTATACATATCATGGAGATAGGTAAAAAGACATCTGGGTGCACAGATCCCAGGATAAAAAAGTGCCCAATGTGGTTGTATGCACTGGTGCCAGCACTGAAAAAATGGCAGTGTAGAATCCTCAAGACACAGAGACATTCCTACAATGAGGTTAAGCCTGCTGAGCGGAAGATGGTCCCTCTGTTGTAGAAGGAAGTAGTAGTCCACAAAAATCACAAAAGCTGTTAGGCCAAAAAAAAAATCATAAAGATAACATTACAGTGGACTATTGAAGATAAGAAAGAAATTATGTACTGTTATTGTTACAAGAAGCCCAGAATTTTCAGATAGAACATATTCAGAAAGATTAAGAGAGAATTTAGAAAAGAAAAAAAAAATACTTGCACAGTAAAAAACTGTCAAAAACTTGATATAAAAATGTGTGTTCATTAATACAATAGATCCATGAAAAACATTACATAGACAAATAAACTTTGGGTTGCCTGGAAAAAGAAGTAACAGAGGAAGTACAAAAATATAAAGAACAAAACCCAGAGATTTTGAAAGGTATAAAAAAGAAACGTGGACACGGGAAGCAATACTTATGCAAAGGAGAAAACCAAACCAATCAATACAAAAAGCAGCTCCAAAGATATTTGAAGAGAAATCCAGGCAAAGGCATCCAGATATGCAAAATTTCATAATACAAAAAAAAAAATAATAATTAAACAAAGAGGAAATATACAACAGAGGATTAGTAAGGTAGAAGTTGAACAAATAGAAAGTGAAGTCATGGATTATCTGTGAAGTGAAGGATTTAGAGTACAAAATGCAGCTCAGGTAACATTACAGCATGATGGTACAATGAATCCCCAGATCAAGGAGTACAAGTACAGTGGGAGGCGCCATGAGAAAGAAAAGAGAAAGGTATTTGAAGAGAAATAAAGGCAAAGGCACCTAGACATGGAAAATTCCATGTCTGTAAACAAACAAATAAATAAATAAGAAAACAAAGGGGGAAGTAGGAAAGAGGATTAGTAAGGAAAAAGTTAAAACATAGGAATTGTAGCTATGGATTATTTGCAAAGTAAAGGATTTAGTGTAGAAAATCCAACACAGATGATGTTACCGTATGATGAGTGAATCCCCAGGTTAAGGAGAGACAGGTAGAGTTGGAGGCATTTGAAGACTTGCTTTGGTGATGCTCTGTAGAAGACTGGTACAAAAGTTCATCTGAAGTTGCACAGCAAGAGAAGGAGTAGGAAACAGTGGCATCTCTGAAGCCAGCAATGTTGCAAAATGATGGTCCAGTTGTTTTCATATGAAGGAGCAGCACATGAAGCAGGGTACATCTGAAGAGGATATGCCACAGGAAGATGTACTGGAACTTTCCGTAGCGTACCTACAGGGAATGGAGAGCAAAGGTGGTGCTCTCAGTCTAGAAGGAAGTGATCTAAGGAATGAGTTGCTTGATTTGATGCAGATTGCTAGACATATTAATAATGATGAAAAAAAAAGATAAATTACAGAAATTATATAGGACCCAAAATGCTGAAGTTTGATAAAACAGATGAACATAGTAACTGGGGCCATTAAGAGAAATTCTTTGTGGTATAACAGAAATAAATAGGCTGTTTTATTGTGCATCTAATTTAATAACAGCTGAAGTCTTACCACAAAAACATAGAGCAGTAAGGGAAAGGAAGGAATGAAACAGAATGCCACCAACAAAGCACTGAAATAGAGAAAACTATAAAGCAGTTAAGACAAGAAGTATCGCTATTAGAAGAATATAAAAGAGGGAACACATAATCAAAAATACTTAGAAAGACAGATGCGATAAAAGCAACACACAGTAGCAAAATGGACTAGGATCTAACATACACTATTGCAAACAATAAACAAAAAATATCAGCACAGGCAGAAAAACTTGCAGATGAATGTAAAGGAAAAGAGCAAAATAGGCAATTCATTCATGACCCAAAAAGTTTTATAGACAACTTGGAAACAAAGCAAAATGAATAGAAATACCACCCACAAAAGAAGAAATAGACACATTTTGGAAAAGTATTTATGCTGTTTAACATAATAACAATGTTGAATGGATAGAAAATTTAAAAGAAACAGTAAGGAGTTCTAATGTAGAGGAAATGAAACAGGATGAAGAAAAACTCCTGACTGGAGAACCCTGGGCCCAGATGCAGTAGCTAACTTTCAGCTAAAAGTATTATTACCTTTACACAAAGTTTGCCCTGGGTAAAAATTACTTATATGGTCATCCTGAATGGACATCAACTTGGTTAATACCAGGAAAAAGGATACACCTATTTAAGGGTGATTGTGCAAGCCATTCTAAAAACTATAGACCGATAACTTACCTTCCAATGATACACAAGCTATATACTGGAAGTGATACTGACATATTTTATAGTCACTTAGAAAAAAAACTGAATTAGGGTAATAGAACAAAAGGGTAACAAAAGAAAGTCGTATGGAGCAAAGGATCACTTGTTGCTAAATAAAACCATAATAGAGAATTGTGAAAAGAAGAAGAATCTAAATATGGCATGGATAGATTACAAAAAAGCATTTGACAGCTTGCCACATTCATGGATAAAGGAATACTTGCAAGTATACAAGATACACCCTATATTGATCAATTACATTACAGTTAGCATGAAACAGTGGCAAACCACTTTGCAGCTAAGTCATGACAAAGTGCAAATTATTATTCCAGGGATAGAAATTCAAAGCAGGATATTCCAGGGTGACTCTTTGTCACCACTGTTTTTTGTCATGCCCTTAATCCATTAAGATGTTTATTTAACAGACTAGATCATGGTTACAGTTTGGCTCCCAGAAAACAACCTTATTTAAAGACTTCTCATCTACTTTTTGTGGATGACTTAAAACTGTATAGTTCTTTAGATGAGGAGTTGAAAGCACAACTGCAAGTGGTTAAAACTTTCTCAAATGATAGAATTTCACTGGTCCTGATAAATGTGCAAAAGCAATGTTTAAAGAAGGAATGCTACAGAGCAAAAAAATAGCAGTCTAGGATAGGAATGTGATATAAAGGAACTTTGGCAGGAGGGAGTGTATAAATATTTAGTTAATGGTGAAGTATCAGCAATAAAACACAAACAAATGCAAATCAATCTCAGTAAGGAATACTTTAGAAAACTAATATTGAAAACTGCATTGACATCTAAGAATAAAGTCCAAGTTATAAACCAATTTGATTTTCCTGTTTTAACTTACAATTTTGGGATGATTAACTTGTCCCAAAAGGTACTGGATCAGTTGGACAGAAAAACAAGAAAAATGCTTCAGGCTTATCAAATGATATATTAAAATCAGTTTATTCCTAGATTATGTATTCCTCATTCTGAAGGATGTATGGGTTTACTTGAAACTAATTACAGGTAGTGATCTGCAGTCATGGGACTGCATACATATCTGCTGATCTCACAAGAGCCAAACATAGTGAAAGTTTTAAAACTTCAGGAGAAGAAGTCTAAAATGACTTTCCTGCTTAGTTTAGCAGAATCTTATTGGTGTCAAGCAAGAATAGAAATGAAATCAGAAGTAGACAAAAAATCAGGCAGCAACTGAAAGTGCCCCCCCCAAAAAAAATAGAAATAATATAAGGAGAAGGATCAGATGAGATGGAAAGAAATGTTGAAAAGGGATAAATATTGTGGCAAGTATAGAGATCTCCTGGAAAAACCTTAAGTTGATCAGGATTTTTTGCAGGAACGGTTAAGGAGAGGTGAATTGTGGGATTTCCAAGATAGCTTCAAAATGGTCAATCAGTTGTTAGTTTCAGCTCTCCCAATGTAAAAAAAAGAAATTGAGAGATAGGGGCCAGTATACTGCCAGCTTATTAAAATTCAGTTACTGGATAGTAAGTACACTGCCTCGATGCTAGCAAAGAAGAAACTTAGAGAGTATGAAAGAAAATCCGTTAGGACAGATGAAAAGAAAACAATGACTGTGAAGCATCCTGCAACTATTCAGCAAAAGGCAGTTCAAGCTTCAGCTTTGGTACAAGAGATGGCGTCCAGTAATTTAGAGGAAAAAATAAATCAAATGTACTCAGAGCTGATTAAAACAAATACAACATTAAAGGAGTATATCAACTCAAATACAAAAAGGATGGAAAAATGGAAGGAGCTTTAAGTAGCTATTAAGATGAACTGATAAAATGCAAAAATCAGAGATCAAAGTGAATAAAAGGCTGGATGGGTATGAGACTTCTCAAGCAGAGCTGTTTCAATAAATGGTAGAGTTAGAGGTGAGAGCATGCAGACAAAACGTGAGATTTTTATAACCGAATGAAGTAGCACACAATAACAGATTCTCCTCCAAAGATTGTGAGATAACCACATTAGTTTACTGTCAAACACACTGTACAAAGACACAAACACAGTGAGAAGCAGTTTTGTCCCTTAACTTATAAGGACTTCATCAGAATTAAAAGAAATATTTAAAAACACCATTCTTATATACTGTTTAAGCTTTAAGGTGAGTCAGTATTTATGAGAGAAAAGTCCATTAACACTTCATCCATTCCCAATTCCTTAAAAAACTATATTAATACATACCTAATCACTAATGGCACACAACGATGTTCAAAACAATTAATTCATTTAAATAATTCATAAAAATTAAGTGTAGTTAAAAGAAACTAAGAACAAATTTCGATTACAATAAAATGTGCATGAAGAAATTCATTCCACTGTTAAAGTAATGTAATGCAAAAAAACCCAGCCATCAAATTAGTTTTCAAAACATTTGTAGATGAGTAAGAACCACTCATAAAATGTTATAAAACTGTATATAAAAATTACCTTAAAGCTTGGCTGCATGCATTTTAAGTAAGGGGGTTATACATATATTGCCATTTACTCCCGGGGAATGGTAGCATCTAGTTATATTTGCCAAAGTAACTCTTTGTATTCTAATTTAGTTTTTCAAGCATCACCCCTAGGGTCAAGGGAAACAATTTCTAAAATACCAAATAAGAACATATACATTTTTTTATAAGAAACACTATGCTTATATAATTCATTGGTCATATTTCCCCTCATGATATTATAACAATGCTTGTATATTCTCTTATTAAATACTCTTTCTGTTTCACCTACTTAAAACACTGGACAAGTGAACCATTTGGCTAAGTATACCAAACCCTTACTTCCACAATTGCCCTTTTTTAAAGTGAAAGTCTTTGTATAAATACTGTCTGTCTGTCTATCTATCTATCTATCTATCTATCTATCTATCTATCTATCTATCTCTACACTGTTCCCAAGCAGAATATACTTACATTGAGCACAAGCTCCACAAGCTAAAGTACCTTTCTCATAGCCCATTAATTTGGTATTGCAGCTGTTTTCTATATTTTTTTTCAAGTTGTTCCCTATCTTATACACAAAAATTGGGTTTGGGCCTACCAGTTCTAAAACCTCTTCATTTGCCATAGAAATATTTCCATTTGTTTGTACAATATTTTTAACTGTCTGACTACATACATTATAAAGTACCTCTAGTGCCTTACTGACATTCTCACAGGCCTCTACTCCCTTCTTATCACCCTCAACCTTTATTGTTCTCATTAGTCACCAACTTAGTGTTTTCGTTAAGCCCTATATCTAACAGGGGTTTAAATTTCATTTTTCTTAGTTCTCTCATTTTAGCAGTAATATTGGTGAATATGTTTCCAAGATTAGAGGTAGATGAGACTCAACAGTTAGCAGTTAAGATAGGAGGAGATGAGATAAAAACAGTGATATATAAACAATCTGAAGGAAAGTCTCCAGGAATAGACATTCTTGTGGAGGTTTGGAAGCTAGGATGGAAGTGATAAAGATCTGAAGGTTTTGTTTAACAGCATTTTAAAAGGAAGGGATACTCTACCATCCTGGAAGAAAGCTTTGGTGGCTGAAATGCCTAAAAGTGGTAAAGACCCATTAGACCCAGCTCCATATAGGCCCATTTCAATTTTAAACCATGATTACAAAGTGTTTATGTCACTAAAAGCTAAAAGAATGACAAAGGTGTTACTAAAATTGATCGATATGGATGAATGTGGTTTTGTGGAGTAAAGGCAAACATTTAACAACATAAATAGAAAAAATGATGATCCAGAGGGAAGTGGAATACAACAAAATACAACTGTTGTTTGTGGGTCTTGATGCAGAGATAGCATTTGTCAGAGCTAGTTGGGATTTTATGAGTAGGGCAATGGAAGCATTTGAATTTTCTGATACAATGATAAGGTTAATTATGATACAATAATAAGGTTAATTAGGAAGATATATCAGGGATTGGAGGCAAGAATTAAAGTGAGAGGGTTCTTCTTTTTTAAGCTGTGTCTGAACAGGGGATCCAGGCAGGGGTGTCCTCTTTCCTCCATGTTATTTGCATTATATTCAGAGCAATTGGCAAAAAAAATAAGGGACTCAGAAATTCAAGAATATAATTGCTACTGTAATTAGGAAGAGTTGGCTTTATTTGCAGATGATATTTTGTATCTGATGAAACCAGGAAAGGACATTTCAGTGCTGTGGAACATTCTGAGACAGTTTTGAGTCTTTTTGCGATATAAAATGAATGAAGATAAAACAAAGGCTAATGCTGTAAACTGTGTACCCACACATGAATTAGTTCAGCAATACCCATATTTATGGGGACATGATAAAATTAAGTATTTAGGAGTAAAATTAAAAGGGAATTTGTTATGGCAGCTCAGGAAATGTGGGAAGAGATTAAACAAAAGATAATGCAAAAACTGTGAAACTGGAAGCTCTTGGTTTTGCATATGAATAGCAAGATACAAACAGTGAAAATATTTTTAGTCTCTTTAGTTTTATAGATCAGGCATAGTTTTATCAATCAGAGGAGAAGCTGTGCACAGTAATTAATAAAGAATTGAAGAATTTTATGTGGTACGTGAAAAGGGCAAGGGTCAAGTGGGATAAGTTGATCCTTCCAATAGAACAAGATGGATTAGGATTACCTGATTTGGAGGGATATCTTAGAACTACACAATTAAGGCTCATATGCATAACACATGTAGAACTCTATATTCAAAATGGAAAAGGATGATGATAACGTATGGGTGGGGGTGGGGTCAAGAAACAAGGAGAGTGTGGGATTTTGGATGCAGATCCCTAAGGAGAATAACAATACAGAATGTTATATTCATAAAGTAGCAGAAAATATTCTAAGAATTAACCAAGTCAACATGAGAATAGAATAAGGAGATTTTGTCAATAAGGATCACTGCAGTTAGGGGTATATAAAGTAAGTAAAAGGGTTGGAATTTACTGGGGAAACTGACAAAGGATTCAAGGTGTTGGGAACAAATAACTAGAGAGGGAAAGGTAATAAAATGGGAAGATGCCAAGAAGACATTTGGACCACAGGCTAACAACTGCCTTCCCTATCAAGGACTGACATTAGAGCATCGGAAAAGAGTAAGGGATTGTTTAATCCTAAGTAAAAGACCTGCTCTTGTAGAGTTTTTTGTTGAATATAGAACAAAAGCTGATGTTAAAAAAGGATAATTAGTAGGACATATAAAATATTGCATGATAACTACATGAATCAATCAGAGGAGGTTAGAAAATATTGGAAAGAGAAACCGGATAAGCAATTCACAAGGAAACAATGGGATGACTTATATATTGCATCCCAAATATACAACGAAGTCTAGATGATTTAGGATTTTCTTGCTTGGAAGTGTTTGCATTGGTATTTTTATACCGCAGATGCCAAAGACATTTTGAAGGTGTGATGGATAAAAAGAAGTTAACTGGAAGCATGTTGGGAGTCTAATGAGCTGACAGACTTTAAAAACTCCTTACAGAGCAATATCAGGTAAAGCAAATTAGTGTAACTATGGAAATGATTTTTTGAGCTAGGATACAGAATCTAAATTGCTTAGACATAGTAAGGCTTTGTTAAGTTTAATTCTGGTGGCTGGCAAAAAACAATTACTAGAAAATGGAAATCAGAGTCTAAGCCAACTGTATCTGAAGTATTGAATATTGTAACAGAGATAGAAGAATTGTAAGGGGGTTCTTTAGAAATGGGTAAGAGCAAATTACATGGCAAAAAATGGGAATTGTGGGAACAATACCTTTATTTATTTATTTATTTATTGACATTTTATTACCAGGAAAGTCTTTACATGCAGAGTAATGTTTTGGAGGAGGAGTGAGGTTTAAGGGAGGCCAGAAATTTATTCAGTTTATGTAATGTTGGCTTGATGATAACTATACAAAGGAATATATGTGATGTATAATGTTTGCAACTGGGAATATGTTAATATGTTTTTTTTTATGTAAATGTACGTTTGCCTATGTCTTAAGTGGTAATTCAATTAAGGTGTTAAAAACGTAAGTGTTAGAAAGTACTCTCTTACCCCAATCCACCCATCTTAAAGCTAGCATTGTGGCAAGGTTCAGTGCTTCTATTAAAATTTGTACCCAAATATTAAGGCTCACAATGAATGTACCTTCAAAAGAAGCACATGATCCTGATAGTTTTCGGTGTAGTAGTTAAAAAAAAAAACAACACAACAGAGTCAGAAGAATGGCCAGAATTTTGAGAAATTCACTGCAGTGAAATACAGTGTGCTGTACTGTATGTTTGAAACCAAAATCCTCTAAAGTACACAAAATTCTGTGTGGTATGCTGGGATAAACAAAAACAAAAGGGGAAGAGTACTCAGGGATAATTTGTTCCCCAAGTTTCACAAATGCTCAGCACAGAAATTAATTTTTTATGAGTTTCAGTGCACACATATAGTCAAAGCACATGTAGCAACATTAATCAAAACATTTAGCAGTGCATTGTCGAACCAACAACCGTATAATTTCCAAACAAGTAAACATACACACCACAACACACAAGCCAAAAAAAATATTGTAATGTTTCAAACTCACTTTTTCTTTCTCAGACAAAATCCAAATAATTTTTCAAATATATTTATACATAAAACTTAAATAATTCTGTTAAAATCACATAATGAATAATGTTGTTGGGGACGTGATATAGTTTTTGGCAACATGTAACATCGCAGACAGGAATTTTTATAGATGTCAGAAAGTTGCAGTCTGCTACATTTATATGGTGCCATGTCCACTGTGGGGAGATGTCCTAATTTTTAATTTTATTTTTATTTTATTTCTTTGTTAACTGGGTAAATCCACCAAGAACAATATGCCCAGAACGGTGAAGTGCAACAATAGTTTCTGGCATTTTCCCACCAATTTTCAGTTTCACATTTTAAGAGCTCAGTGGAGCAGTAGAAAGCATTGTCACCTCAAGAGATTTCCTGGTTCGATTGGGTTGGTTTCAGATGGAGTGTCTTCATTGTAAAGTCTGTATGTCCTCCCTGTGTTCACATGGGTTTTCTCTGGGGACTCTGGTTTCCTCCCACATTCCAACGACTTCCAGTAGATGGATTGGATACTCTAAACTGGACATAGGTTTATGTGTGAGTGTGTGGTGTGGAAGAAATACAGTGGCAGTTCTAGTCACCTGGTGGTGTAAACCTTGGCTATAGATGATTCTCACTGTTGACGTGACACCTTGACCCCATGTGCAGAAATAGGAAAAATGTGTTATGGATGGATTCTAAATGTTCGACATCCCATTGCATCATATAAACATACGGTGCACATGTCACACACATAGCCTGCACCAGCTATCTTTTCAGGTAGTATCTATCAATAACTTTCTAATAAGAGAGCCGGTCTGAATCAAGCCCAGAAGACACCTAGTTGCTGACTGTCTTACTACAGCGATAAGATCAGTGGGTACCAGGCTTCAGGCATCAGCACATTCTTCTGGGTCACAACATCTGCAAGAAAGGACATTATCTTCATGAAGTACAAAAATAGTTTCTGTCATTTTCCCACCAATTTTCAATTTCACATTATAAGGCCTCAACATTGCAATTCATCATTATGGAATTGTGCTTATGGCATCAGAAATAGTCAAAAACTCTTGCAGCCTTGGACACTTTTTTATTTGCATACAAAAATGAAAAAAAAAATGCATAAGAATAAAAGGGATGAGTTTGCGAAATATGTGTGTGTGTGTGTGTGTGTGTGTGTGTTTGTGTGCTTATCATCAAGTATGAGGAAATTCAGGAATAATATGACGATTCTTTTTCCTTAATAGTTAATGTACTACATTCCCCATATGTAACTATATGTTAAATGTATAATAATTCAAGGCCTTACCTTACTAATATAGGAGAGTGTCTGATCATGAGAGGGGTGGAGTCTGCCGATAACCCAGAGGCTTTAGCTTGTATCAGAGGGAAAAAAGACAGGTTTGGTGGTCAAAGCAGCATTTATTTGTTGTCAAAGTCATTGTTTCACTGTAATTTAGCAATATCAATAAAGGTCTTTCAATAAATGTAATCAGGGTATATTAATTAATGGCAGTTTCATCTCCTTCGATGTACTACAGTATTTACTGTCTGCTTTCCCATTTTCTAATATGCACTGTCAAAACACAGTTGTTAGTAGTCAGATTAGATTACAAAGTATCCAGTTGATATACAAGGAATTTGCAAGCCTGTCTTTATGAATAACATAACTTTTTAACTCTGTGAAAAGTGCAGATATAAATAAAAAAGCTTTAATGGTAGGCAGTATGAGGCATGCATTGCCTGTTTCTTATGAGATGATTCCTAATATTATAAAATGTTCATTCTTTGTGCACATACTTTCAGGGTCTCATGCTCATCAGGTAAAAAGCTTTCCAGTGTGGTGATTCTGAATATAATATGTGCTTAACAGCACTGATGCATTTTTTTCAGTCTAAAAGTCCTGCTCCCTGAAGGCACAGCGATTTGATTCTTAAAACCCTTATGTTACTTCTGATTGAAATACTGTTCCCGTTCTCACCCTTGCAGTACAAGTATTATGCTGAGCTGAGGTCTTTGCACTTGAATAGAAATCCAGAATGCTGAGTGTTAATGCTGGGAACTGGAAAGGGTGACGTTTTCAGATGGATTGCTGCATCACTTTTGTCCTTGCAGCACCGTCCTGCTTCATGGCTCCTTTGTTAGAATGTCCCCAGGCCTGACAGGGCCAATGTTGATTCAGCATTTCACATCGCACAGCTATTGTCTGGAGGACAAAAAGAGGCATTAAATGTCACAATTCAACAGCCAGATGTTACCTTCTGAATGCAGGCAGAAATTGCCTAATAAACATATCATTTGGTTAAAATATGAACATGTCTGGTGCACTTTCTGTTGCATATAAATTAATCTCAGTTACAAATACACCAAACTGTTAAGGAAGCAGGCAGGATTTTTAATATGCATATCTTGGCTACTCATCTGGTTCACTATTATTTCACTATTAAATCTCCTTTAGCTGTTTTTTAAATTAATGTTTAGATCATGAAAGTTGTATATATTTTCAGCTGTTTGAACTCATGCTACTTTAAAAATGAGGGTGAAATGCCTGCTGTATTTTAATTCATTTTAATAAAATTCAAAGAATGTGAACTGCTTTTTCTTGTGATTAAATGAAAGTGCTTTGATATAGGATAGTAGTGGCTAGAAAGCATGTCGAATCAGCCCCTGGTCCTGGGATTACTACTGGTATTTCTCCATGGCAAGAATGTGTTCTAGCTCTTAAAGTGACAGTACTTCAGCATGCTATTTTTCCTCCTCATTTTATGGGCACTGCCTTTCTTCTACCATATTCCTTTAAATGTATCCATCTAGGCAGTGACAATACTTTTTTGTAGAAATGTTTGAAAAAATAGCAATTCCCTCTGCATTTTCTTGTTACTTTCATACAGGGAGCTGTTTCCACATAAATGTGGATGTGTGCTGCTAGCATTAAGTCACGTGGAGGGTCGATAATGTCCATGCTGTAGATGAGTTTTCAAAATTTATCAGAATTAATGAATTATATACTTGCAAAATCTACTAAACGTCTGGATTGTAGAGCTGAAATTTCAAAGTAAAGTGCAGAATTTCAATAATTGAGGTCTAATCTAATAGTGAATTGTTCACACTTTTTGATAAAGGCATTATCTTGTTTGATGAAGTTAACATTTTCCAACTTCCAGTTTTGCAGGATTTCCTGAAAGACAGATTACTTTGTTGTTAGTAAATGTTTATGCTAATTTTAATTTTGGAGTCCCCATGCAATTCTTTTTGCATTCATGCATTATACCAAACTATATTCTTGGAGTGTGTGAAAAAAAAATTGAATTAGGTAATCATTACAGTTTCAGACTGTTTGGTGAATGTGTGTCAGCTTTAGAAGTAGGAAATGACTAGAACAAAAGAACATATAAAAACATCACTACTGTTCTGCTCCTGTGTGATATTTTCTCTAATGTAAGAAGGATGGAGTCTAGAACCTCTGTAGTGGCAAAAAGAAATCTGAGTGGTGATAAGAATGAGTCATAATCAAGAGATCTGAACAGAAAGCATAAAAGACCACGAAGAGGAAGGGATTAACTTGGTACAGGATTCTGCTTGCAGATTTAGTCAATAACACAAGGACTATAGAAAAACAGAGTGGTGATATGGGTGGAAGTCATTTGCTTGGATACAAGCAACATGTTCTATGGTGAGCACTTGCACAAATGCCACAGAGGAAGCAATTAATTAATTCTTGGGGGGGGGGTAGCTTTGCACAGCTTTTTTTTTTTTTTTAATTCAGGCTTTCTTTCATGGCAGATTACTAGAGCTTGAAAATTGTAACCTCTAATGTTAGTGGTGCAGTCTTCTGATGGGGGTCTGAGAATTCAGGGTGCATGACAAAGACCCTACATGACTAGGGAGTTGCTGCAGACTGGAGACACACACACACAATATAGCTAAATTAATAACCTAATAATCTGAAATATGCCTTAGTAATGATAATATCAAAGTATGATTTTTCACAGTAAGTGGCAGTTGTGTTACCTCAGTTTCAAATACTATCTTACAAATAAGCACCACCTTGAAGTGGTTAACCCCTGAAAGTTATTTTAATCTTAAAATTAATCAGGAACTGAAATTTGACCTGAGCATTTGTGCAGAAGACTAATGCTCTGACTTGCTAACAAGCTGCTTTTTGTTCCAAGGGTAGAGTGTTTGAATCTTTTCCCCTTCAGTTGCATATTGTGTGACCTTAAGCAAGTTAGTTTACTAGACTGTGCTGTTGAGCAATTCAGAATATGAGCCAGGCTCCTTAAGGGTCTCCTGGGCTACATACATAATTACCTATGAATCCTCATGCTTGATTGGTTGTTCTGCACTTTAATCAGAAAATGGTGTTATTTATAGAACAAAGATGGCAACTCACACAGCCAGATTATAACTTATTTTTAGTATATGCAATGCGTTTAACATTCTTGCTACTCTTAAGTCCTCCCAGTCTGCCAGACTGGAATATGCATGGAAGAAGAATACCAAATTTACCCCTGGATGCTCCTCTAGATCTGAGCACTGTATATTTTTTACAAAAAGACATATTGGCATTAATATAGCCACTGCCCTAATAATGTCCATTTAAGGGATGCACATACTGTCCTTTACTAACATAAATGTAAGCCACCATGAACTCTATACTGGAGGATTAGACACCCTTTCATAACCTTCCACCTGCAACCATGCATCTTAACTGTAGACACTATCACATCATTCCTTGTTTAACATTTGGAGCTGTCTTTTCATCTGTCAGTCCCTAAAACAATTCAGTACATGCTTTCAGGGCAGAATTTGATCAATCAATTCTTAAACTACTTTCTGTGAAATCACCTAATATCTATCAAGACCACAGTTCATGACCCTTTCTTTCACAGCCTCAGCTTCTATAGTCCATGTGATTTAAAAACATTAATTGTTTTACTTTGTAAACGATTATGTTTTATTATTATGTTCAAAGCGCCTAGGCAAAGGAATACTCTTACCTCATCTTATCTTGAATATGGACTACACATTATAGCTGCAGCCTCAAAGAAAAATGCTATCTCCAATAAAATCTACTGCTTCATTACTAACTCCCCCCTATAATGGGCACCACTGCCTAACTCTCATCAAATCTAAATGGCTCCCAGTGCATTTGAAAGCCAACCTCCTCTTAGGATCACTAATTCACAAAGCCCTTTTTCTTGAGACATCGTCCCCTTTCACTGATAATTTTTTCACCAAAACCCCCACATATAATCTCATGGGTATCTCACAATCTCAGCCCACCATACTAACTCCAAAAATTAAACTTTATTGCTCCGATGTGTATTCTCCAACTTACCACCTAAACTGTAGGACTCCATTCCTCTGTCAATCTGAGATGTCCAAAAAGTACTCAGACTTCCCACAACAGCTCAAGAAACACCTCTTCACTCAATCAAAGTGCAGCTGGACTCACTCA
Source organism: Protopterus annectens (assembly GCF_019279795.1). Classification (NCBI taxonomy): domain Eukaryota; kingdom Metazoa; phylum Chordata; order Ceratodontiformes; family Protopteridae; genus Protopterus; species Protopterus annectens. The sequence continues at coordinate 91,055,724 of NC_056744.1, forward strand.
GGTCACGTTACATGAATCCTGCAGTTCTCTCACACATCCCTTTATCTCTGTTTCATCCTTCCTTATATCATCTTGTCATTCCCCTTACTTACTGCCTCACATTCGTCCTACTTTCCTCTTGTCTTTGCATCTCTTCTTAAAGCACTTCAAAATGTAGGTTATATTTCCTTGTTTTTTTTTTTTTTTTTTTAATGAATGGAGGATTTGACAAAGAGAATTAAGTAGTTGTTTCTCTCTTTTATTTTCTTTTGGCCAACTACCTCTCTCCCTTTGAAATGTCTTACAATTTTTAGGTAGGCTCAGAGCAAATGTGCAGTTATGCGATTAAAGAATAGCCAAAAAAAGATCAAATGGAATTCTACAATCCAATGGTAAAAGACAAAGGACCTTTAGGAAAACTGAACATTCAAGATGTCAGTAGGAAACCTTGTTGGGCCCTTTTCTGCTATATGTTGCTAACATGTCTGTGTGTACATAAATTAAAGTGCAATGGGTGATTTTAAAGTAGAATACAAATGCAATTAAAATGTTCATTACAAAACATACTTAAGTATAAAGTCTAATTGAATAAAATGAAGGCTAGTTATTTTTTCCAGATGTTATCTCCCTCATGTAAATAGACCATTTGAACATATCATGTCTGCGTTTTTGTATTTATTTAGCACGGTTCTTCCCATGTCTTCCTCATCCATACTTAAAGCCCTATAGTGGTACACACTACACTAGTCATCATCTCCATTGATTCCTGGTGTCCAGTGGCATACCCTGCACTAGTTATCAATGTTATATATTTTGTTTACGTAATAAATAAGACCCTTTTATGTCTGTTGGCAGTCTAGTAGAGTCTACCACAGTGTTCACTACTCTCACAGTAAAATAAGGTTCTCTTACTGCCTTACCTGTCCTGTTTCCTGCTTTCCTTGATGTCCCTTGATGTAGCTTTCCTATTGCTGGAGACAGAGAGACCCCTTCGGCATTCTCTGCAGTTTTGTAAGGTACCTGTATGTTACTCATCCTCCCCTTCTTATTCTCCCCTTTTCCATCCTGATTATGCATTAGGAGATATTCATTTTTTACCTGGTTTTAATGTAGCTTCTATATCATTTCAGACACTTTCATCACTACCACCAGCTATTTTGGATATGTGGCCCTAGAAACAAACAGAATGCTTTACTATGGCTCTATTTCCAAGACTTTCTTATTAAACATAACTCTTTTATTCCAGGCTAACTGGGAGAATAAATTAACCTGACATTAGCCATACATTAAAACCTTTCTAAAACAAATTGTTTAATTTGCAACTCATCTAAAATTAGGGTAAATACATTGTTGCAAGCTGTCCTCTGCTGGGCTGTCTCCTACCTCCTATTATTTTTGTACAATAGCACACATTGGATCACAGTGGTACCACCTATGCTAAACTCATTCATGTGTGCATGTACTGCAAGAGTCCCTGGTGCCAGACATTTCACTCATTCCTAACATATCTGGAGAGTTGTTGTTGTAGCTGTTGTTGCCCCTTCAATTATTATTTGAATACTGGAGGGCACAGTGATGTTCAGTGTTTAATTCAACTCCAAGTAATGAAGGGCAAAAGCCTGTCAAAATGCTCAGATATGTAGCTAACCATCTACAATTGTTCATGGCTTTAATCAGGGTGTACTATCTCAACTAACCTGTAATGTAGTTATTGTCTGTAGTTTTATATCCAGGCCACCCAGTTGGTTTAATGGATCAGCCACTCTCTCTATAAAGGAAGGAATACATGGTAATGTCCTTTTGAAACCTCCTCCATACTCCCTGGTGTTTGTGAAACCTCCTTTGATGGCACTGATCATTTTATACATTTGGCTAAGCTCTCTGGTGCCAACTATTTCTCAACATATCTCCATACAGTAAAACTCCCTGCATCTCAGTTCATATATGTGTGATCCACGGTTCCCTGGTATTAGGTATTACACTTATCATCCAATATCTTTGCACAGCAGCTCTCTTTGGTATCCAATGGTACACCCTGCACTAGTCACCATCTTCAATAATTCCTGGTATTCAGTGGTGCACCCTATATTAGTTACTGTTTCCAGTGACTCCTGATATCCAGTGGTACAGCCTGCATTAGTCATTATCTCCAATGGTTCCCAGTATCGGGTAGTCGGGTAGTACACCCCGCTCTAGTCATTGTCACCAGTGACTGCTGGTATCTAGTGGTACACCCTGTACTAGCCATCTTCATCAGTGATGACTCACTGGTAGCTAGTGGTAGATCATGCAGTACATGCTTATTCTGTGGTATCTAGTGGTACACCCTGCACTAGTCATCAACTCCAATGACTCCAAGTGTCCAGTGGTACACCTTGCACTAGTCATCATCTCCACCAACTCCTGGAATCTGGTGGTGCATCCTGCACTAGTCATCATCTCCAATCACTCCATGTGTCCAGTGGTACACCCTGCACCAATCATCATCTCCAATGACTCCTGGTATTGAGTGGCACATACTGTACTAGTCAGCATCTCCACCAACTCCTGGTATCTGGTGGTACACCCTACACTTGTCATCAACTTCAGTGATTCCTGTTATTGAGTAGTACACCCTGCACTAGTCATCATTTCCAATGATTCCTGGTATCCAGTGGTACTTCCTGCACTAGCCATCACCATCGATGGTTCCCTGGTATCCAGAGGTACACCCTGCACTAGTCTTTTAGTCTGTTTTGTCTTTTTTTTGACCTCTTAACATCATTCTACCAGCCTGGCTCCCCATTGTTCCATATTCACTCTGGTCTACCAGCTAATATCCTACCCCCTGGACTTAATTACCTGGGCAGGTCATGCTTCCTAAAGGCATTCTGTAAGCTCAGTCATCATTGCTCCGTATGTTTTTTTCTCTTATCCCTATTTCCTTCCCCATCTCCAGCACTTGTTGACTACGTCTGAGAGCAGCTCTCCTCTTTGGACTGTGCCTCCCCTTAGGAAGCATCATGGATAAATGCCAAACCACCTAGCATGGGTACACCATCCCTAGCTGCCATTCCATCAGTTGCCTGAGCCACTAATTGAATGTGGGTCACCTGAGACTTAGTCAGGGATCTATCCATCTTTGACACCAGAGCAACCTACCCTGCATGAGTCTTGATTATTATTCATGTGCTGTAAGTTTCCCTTGACCTAGTGCTTCCATAATCTCCCAGTAGCTGTACGGTACTGCTCCATATTACAACATGTGGTAGTCCTTTTTCGAACCTTGATTAATATGCGATCATCATAAGGTTCTCTGTTGCCCAACTCATCTTCAAGTTTCTGTTTTCTTTAGCACTTTATTTTTTTCTGAAGATTATCATTTGGGTATTCTCCTTACTCAACACTTCTTAGCATGCATATCACTCCCTCTTCCTCTTCACCACAAATATATGCAACATTTTTCTATATAAATTACATTGACGGGCAAACACATTTAAATGCCAGCTAAAATGACTCGTTCTGAGTTGTTAATGTAACCATCTACTGAGTACAGATAGTTGCTTTTGAATGCCCCTGAGATTTCCATGTTCTCCACATATTCTATTCAACCTATCTTTGACATCTAACCAGTTATAGATTTGCAATGATTTGCAATAAGCACACATATCCTGGTAGTCTCAGTATTTTAAGTTCTAAGCCTTACAGTATCCTTCTGGGGTTTGGTTTCTCAACAGAGTGAGTGACTACATCTACCTGCCACATGTTCAATTTCTGATTTCTTTCTCAGGCTTCTGAATGACAGTGTTCGAGGCATTATCAGCATTCATGTAGGCTGCATTCAGAGTCATTTCATCTGCTCTCTCTGTTGTAGGAATTTACACAAATTCCTTGGCATGTTTCATACACCTATCCACCCAAAATAAAATAAAATAAAACAGATAGGAAAGTAAATAAATAAACAAGTAGAAAATAAACACTGCATTCTGTTTTTCATTTTCTTATAAAAGAGATTTTACATAAAATTAGCTTATTACCTTAGAGATGGCTGCAGAAACTGTAGAAATATAGGGGAATGGAAGAGCCGGCAGCAAGTGAGGGCTGCGGCAAGCACACCAGGTGCTCCAAGTGCCTGTACGTGCCTCTGTGTGTCTCAGCATGGCCATTTGTGCATAGAAGCAGCAATCTGATCCAGGGAACTATCCCATTGTAAAGGTCAGTGCAGTATGTCAGTGTATTTTTGTCCAGATTAAATGGTAGAATGGGAGAATAGGGTAGTATGGAAAAGTGGGAAACAAGCAGAGGGGAGCCCTTATAGGAAACAACTGTGGAAAGAACAGAAAGGGGAGGGGAAGTTGGCTAGTTCTACTTTGGGACAAGTGCCCCTATATAAGAGAGACATAGCTGTCAAAAGATGGTATCAAGACAGTGTGACAAAGTCATACCATGTAGTCATAGCCAATTTTAGAAAATCAGGGACAAAGTAGAAAAAATAAGCATCAGCTAAACACAGGGACATAAAATGCTCTGTCACTTGCTATTGTGAATGGGAATTGAAGAATCGTTGATCGGGATCAAGCATGTACAGTTGAGAGGTACATCATGAAGAGCAGTTGGAGAAGGAAACAAGGAGAGGTGTTGGAGGTGAAAGGCTTGTGGGCGGGGCAAATAGACAGAGAAGGAAAAGTCTTTGTTTCTGCTTCACTATACGGTTCCAGTTCCTTTGTGATTTTTTATAGAAGAAAAATGACTGAAATACTGAGGGAGCAGGTAGCAAAATAGAGGAGACATCAGACTGAGGTCAGTAATGTTATGGAGGATAGGACAAAAAACAAAAACACGTACAGACACAAAAGGAAGAGTAAAGCTGTGATGGGGGATAGTATGGTGTTGCCCAGCTGACATTCCAACCACTTGTGTCCCAGTGCGAGCCTAATCCCCATCCTGGGTTCCCTCATCACTAGCCCCTGGGCTGGATGAAGCAGCCATGGCAGGGCAGAGACATGACTCTGTGAACTGCGGGAATAGGCTCTCAAGGTGGCTGGTGAAGATATCTAGTCAACAATCAACCATATCTCCCACCATGTCTGCCAGCTACCTTTGTGTGAAATACTGCTCACTCCCACTGTCACAAGAAGGAACAGTAGCTTCCACCTCGAGTGCAGGACTAAATGGTTTTTTAGCTGTAGGTGATGTCCAAGCTGGGGAAATGACCCTGGCAGGCTGGCCTGCAGATAATGGTGGTGATGGTGCCTCATGGGGGCTGACAATAATCATTGGAGTGGCAGCCACAGGTCTTGATGCTGCTGATGCATATAATTGTAAAATAAAAATCAATATCCAAAAAAAGTATGTAACAAAAAGGCGAATGACAATGAGGGTGGGAGAGAACTAAAAGCACATATACAGTAAAACAAATGCATCACATACTTATTACTCTGTTATAACCCGATGGCTACTGTACTCAAAATCACAACAGACACCTTCCCCTCATTTGCAATGCTGACCTGATACACTATCCATGATGGCCATCAAACCCACATAAATCACTTCATACAACTTGAAAGATAATTCATTAACCAGTTGAGCTACTTTGACATCACCACCATAGTCTGCATTCAAACAACCACCAAGTGTCAAGCATCCATATTGCTACTGGGAGCTGAATTGCCAGTAAAGGACAACTAGTATGTTTGCAGAATACAACTATAAGCTTTGTACATACACAGACCGCACCATGGATAACTGTCAAGATGTGTGAGAATACTTCAACCTGTTCTGTAACAAGTAGGTGTACGTACCTCAGCACCTGGTAAGGCACACAGTGCTCCTCCTGTACAGCTGTGCATTCTCTGCTAGAGCTTCAGAGGCTATAGAGAAGAGCTGAAGTATGTAAACTGTGTTTACCACTCACTGGCAGTATACATGTCTAATTGCAACGAAGTACTTACTGCACATTTCTGGCAGTCTGGCTGTAACTTCAGCCTGCCACCAGTCAAGGAGGCTGATACCTTCTCTTGAGATCATTATAGTGATGGTGGCACTACTCACCAGTGTACAAGATGCTGACTGCAGCACTGACTACCCTGGCCAGAGAATTCTAGGCATCAATTTTATATTCAGGGCCCTTATACCCCTCCTGCGATAAACAGTCTCAGTGGTCATGATGGAGGAAATGCTGGAAAGCATTACTTTCCTGTATGCAGCACCATCGAGCCCTGCAAGATACAGTACCCTCGCTAGACATGATTGATCACTGATTAACAGCAGAGGAATATGACTGGCATCTCCATCCATAGCTGTGATCAAGTTCATGATGTGACATGCAATGTGGGGTAACTCATTTGCATATTCTGTGACAGGTATGTCATGGACTTTTCCGTGGTTGAGTATTAGAAAAGTGGACTGTGAGGTGTGGAAATGGCAGCACTATGTTTACAGTATGAATTATTTATAAGCCATAAATAGAAGATGCACTATAGCTACTCCATTTTAGTTATAGTGAGGAACTACATGTACATTCCCTGTGTCAGATTGTATACCGCCCATGAATGATGTGGCCCTCGGTTGCTTAGAACTATGTATGAGGCTGTTTAGGATTAGACACAATGTTATCTGACTGGGTGCAATGTGTACAAAGAGCAATTCATAGATATTAATGAGATGAGGCCTCATTTGCATAATCGTCATGCTTAGAGATGCAGATTTAGTGAGAGACAAACCCCAGCAGCTGCAGAGGAATGCATTTCTCTCTCTCTCTCTCTCTCTCTTTATATATATATATATATATATATATATATATATATATATATATATATATATATATATACAGAAGAAGTTGTAGAGCTACACCTGGACAATTCGCTACACCTGCTGGGGATAATTAGCACCTCTTACAATGACTTTCCTACTTGCGCAAGGTAAGTTTAACATTTTCCTTGGTAGTAGCTGTTAGATGTAAAACATTGCTTCTGTACAAGTAACTTATGTCTGGGAATGTGCAGTGTGTGCAGGGAAGGAAAAATATGTATTTAATCACAGAAGGGTATACACAGGGGTTACCACTGTTAAGTGGAGGCACACTCAGAGTGTATTGAGCTGTACATGGCCTTCACTTACACAAAAAAAAGTTTGTGGTTAGGTTTATATAACCACTGCTGTAATGTCTAATGCTATCAGATTTTGCTTATACTATACATGGCAAATGTTTTTACATGCACACTAACCCCAGCAAGTACTACTGTGTGATGTTACTGAGGGAAGGTTGTGTATTGCAGACTGTATTCCCAAAAGCAGCTTGACATAATTATTTGGAAAAGTGCCCTGGTATAACCTCCTGTCATGAAAGGTAATTTTCTTTTTTTTTTTTTGAGGGGGGGAGTTGCTTTTCATGTGTGTGATGGGTGCTGCTTCTATGTAAGTACAATAATCAAATATTTAGTAGTAGTTCTGATGTGCTATGCATGAACAGCTCTTATGCAACCTAGATCAATGGATGGGTGACTGTAAATTCACTCCTGGGTTGGCGCCCATGTCCCTCCTGGACAGAGAAGGTCAGTATTAACTACCATAGATCCTTACCTCTGCAAACCTCACTCACCTAACCACCAATTGGAGCAACTTGGGATAAATATGATTAGGCCTGTAAGGGCTCTGGTACCATTAGCCAAGTAACCTTCTATAAACCTATGAACCTCTGAAGGGTAGTATAATGCATATATTGTAGCTGTCGATGCAGTCCTTAATGTCAAATTCAAATAAAGTCAGTTCTTTATTCACACACTAAAATCCCCATTAAAGATAAGTGTCATCACAACAGGCTTACAGAGGCAGAAAATGAAGTTCTCCTACAGGCCTTCTGTCACCATGGGCAACATATGCCTGGAAGTGGAGTACTGACCAGACATACTGGAATTGTGCTTGGCAATATATTGTAGTGCACATTAATGACCTGGGTGGACAGTACTGCACCTATAAGCAGGTGAGAAGCTGGTTGACTGATGTCACCTGTAATTCTGAGACGCATGCTCAGCACCTTGCACAAGAAGGAAGAGTCACTGGAGGGGGTCCTTTTTTGGAACAGCCTTTGACGGAGATGGAGGAGTTCCTTGCATCTCTCAGAGGGAGAGCAGACCCCTCTCAGTCCTACAGTGTTGGATCTTGTAGCTGCGCTTCAGCGTGCCCAACAGGTATCCATTTGTGATAACCCAGGTGTATATTACTATACCTGTAGCACTACATGACAGATTTAGATTGCTTTGCTCACTCTTGTACATCCAGCTGTTGTTGTTTGTTGCATGTATTGCAGGCACATCAGGAATGCCTCCTCCATGGGCAGCTGAATGAGATAAGCTTTATTATCTGTTATTGGTGTTTACAACCATGGTATACTTTGTATACTGGGAGTAAAGCCAGAAGTGATGGGTAATACTTGAAATGGTCTTTGCATTTTGCTGTCCTCACAGGTGATTATCAATCCAGTACCACCACCATGGAAATTCCATCAATTTATACTGGAGACTTGTCAGATTCTGATCATGATGGTGATAAACAGCTGGCATGGTCATTGAGTACATTGTAATTGTTGGGCAAAGGAAGAGTGATCATCAGATCCCCTACTGAGAGCATTGACACAGGTTATCTGTCAGTACACACACACACACACACACACACACACACACACACACACACACACACACACACACACACACACACACACACGGCAGGCTATTATAAGCATTTTCAGTGAGGGCAGTATATCTCCCACTGTGACACAGGCATCAATGTCTGCCACAAGTCCCATAGGGCAGGGATGGGAACAGAGGGGTGTGTACAATATAGCATATTGAAGGCATGGGCACCCCCTCTACCCAAACTAGATTTGGTTGTGGATACCACCTAGTGTATGTGCATGGTCTTTATAGAGACACAGGTCAATGCCACCTCAATCTTTGGAGAAATGGTAAGGATACTACAGGGTATGATGTATAACCTCTGGGAGTGCACTTCTTGCAGAGCTCCCATGTTCGACAGAATTGAGCTCATATTGTTGCAAGGTAGATTCTCTTATTGTCTCACAGCCCATGGCAGCCATGCTTACTGCAGCAAATCCACATCTGCATCCACAGATGGTAGCCATTATGAAATTGGACAAGCAATGTCATGGTCAAAAAGTGGCAACAATTCCACAACAACATCAGTTGTAGAGGTACCTGCAGCCAGGACAGGACATCCAAGAGGTTGTGGCATGTCTGGATATGGAAGAAAGACATGGTCCCACAGCACACCTACATCTAGCCTGGGCCATGAAACTACCGGTAGACTTCTGCTAAGGGCAGCAACTTTGGATAGGAGTCACACACGGAATGGTTGCTCACTTTCCATGCATGCCCTGGACCTGTGAATACCAAACACTATGGCAGTCTGCTATCACTACTGCTGAGGCTGCATCACAGCGCACACACACACACACACACACACACACACACACACACACACACACACACACACACACACACACACACACACACACACACACACACACACCACTACAGATCTCCCTGCCTCACATACTGAAACACTCACTGCCAATGGCCCCTCATCTAACATTCCTCAATAATTCCATGAAGCTCCACATCTTACACAGTTGTTGTTGTGTCTTTCGGCTTTTCCCAGTTAGTGGTTGCCACAGCAGAACTCTGGTCCGCTAATAATTGGCAGTAGATTTTTACGTGCCGAGTTACCGGCCCTGACGCACAACCTTCAATGAAGGTATGCCCATTCACGCATGCTCCATACAGAAGACGCTCTAGCTGTGAATCGAACAGGACGTCTTACTGTGAGGCGACAATGCTACCGCAGCACCACCACATCTTACACAGTACTACTACATTTTCAGTTTGCACACCACTAAGTCATTTCCTCTGTGGAAGCCATTGCACACTTGTGCTCCCTTCCCGTCCTGTGCAAATGATAACTGTGTCCTTGCCCTTTGCACTTAATTACTTGGGTTACCTCTGTCTGATGCACAATTTGGCCAGCCTATACCTGGGCAAGCACAGCCTGGTCTTGGGTTTGTATGCATCAATTTTACTGTTGGGTATATGCTGTACTATGGGCTGAAGCTGTGTGCTAGCCACTGCCTCTTTGCCAGTACCACCGTGTACTGTGCTCACTTGTACCACTGTGTACTCTGCTCACCTGTGCCATGCAAGTTCATTCTCTATTGTTGGCTTCTCCATTGACTAATCATCTGGCTCCCCCCTCACTGCCTGCTGTACTGTAATGTATTAATCCTGCAAAAGGCCTCCCTTCTGCCACTGCTTTGTTATAATCCTATTATGTAAAATAGCACATACTGAAAATAGATTTGTGTATGTGCCTGGGCCATCACTGAATATATCCTGTCAGCAAATACATGCCTTCTGCAGCCCAGGCACATACTGCACAATGAGGTGGATTTTTGACAGGGTATAGATGTAGGCATTGTTCCATGGATTTTAGATAGGTGTCATCAGCCTTGGCTCCAGAGCATATCCATCATCACCGATAAGATGGGCCTGGTGAAATTGCTCCTCACAAAATGTTGATAATCACAGGTGTACCATATGTGGGAGTCATGGTAACTTTCTGAGTGGACTGTAGGCACATTGTAGATGATGCCCTTTCAGACCATATGGCAGTTAATGGAGTGATACCCTTTATGATTCACATGCCATCTTCTCATTTCAACAGGTGGGCCCTTTATTTCAGCTGATTACAATTTATGGCCTCCAGCTCCTCAGGAAAATGGGCTATTTAACAGAAATCCTGCATAGCATGGTTCTGTCTTCTGAGATATGAGGAAACCACTTGCACTCTCCCACATACTGATGCATAGCGTCGAGAAACTGATGGAGTATTCTTGAGGCAGGTGCCTGAGATAATCCCACTTTGTCCTCTGTTTGTCAATGAAAGGTCCATGTAGCTAGTATAAGAAGCCATACATACCTCTGTATCTGATGAGATAGGTACTCCATGACTTCCCCAGGTCTGCTGATGAGGCCAACACATGTTTACCACCTCCTTACTGGTATCCCTGTCCACACAGAAATAGTCTACAATGTCAGTGTCATGAAGGCCATGATGAAATACTAAGTATGGATATATGAAATGGCACCTCCAAGGGTGATAAATGATATGACCATGACCCTTAGCCACAATGATGGCCCACTGCATGTGCATGCTAAGTAATGTGGCAATCTCTAGCATAGCTCCACAACTCTTCTGCATGTATGCAAGGATTGTGCTATGGTCATTAACACCAGTGTCAGAGTACTATGTTGCACTTCATATAATTTGAATTACTCAGTCACCTTGTGTTTTCCTCATATGCATACAAGAGCTCCTAATTTTAATACTGTTGCCCATTACCATCTCGTATTATATCACCATTACAATATAGCGTAGCAGCTATGGTGCTCAACCCCCACTGCTTGTTTAGGTGTGTCTCTGAATCGCACTTGCACTGCAATCGGCTGCTGTTCACACACACAGCTGCTTAACCATAATGTGTTAAATGTTTCTGAATCCCAGCCGATATGTTGCAATGTTATATAATTAAAGCAAGGAAGATTGACCTACTTATTGTGTTCTCCATAGCTATGTCCTTGCATGGAAGGACATGTAAAGGGAAAAAATGTTATACTTTAGCATATCATTTTAATTGTACTTTGTTATCATTCCCTACTTCTTGTCAGTTCATTCCTAATTATGAAATTAGCACTGCTTTATTAAAAATATAGATGCCATGGATTTATATGTATGATCCTGAATCCCTGATATATCTTTCCATGTCACTGTCTTAGGTGCGTACCCAACACGCTGCTGTACACTGATGCTAAAATGTTCAGTAAATGGTATTCCATATTAAATTGTATATATGCTCTTAATGATATCCGTATTATTTTTGTCTTTGGGCCTGTTTGTAGTTAAAAAGGGTCCTTGCATTGGTCCACCAACTTAGTTAATAAATAAAATTTCAAACCTGTTCCTGATTCTCAATGTAAGTGGTTCAGAGCTGTACTTTTCACATATCACAGTTATTCAAATGTTTTAACAAAAGCAAATACTAAAAGAAAATTAATTAAAGGAATTAAAAATAATGCTTTCCCTTATATTTTAAGAAAGCTGACAACTTTTATTAGGAAAAGCAGTAGTTCACTTATAGGACAAAGGAGGCCATGATACATAGGAAGCAAGGCTGGGTGCAACTGGGAAAGATCTACAAAATAGCTGGAAAAAATATTTGTGTGTGCTTTAACAAATTTAAGCATATTAGTTGGTGGTTTCAATTTCTGACTTTTTAATATGTAGATTGTATTTATTTTCACTGGGTTTTATATGAAAGTATATGTGTTTCAGTGATTAGCCAGATAATCATATCTGCCTGTTTGTTTGTATAGCTATCTATCTATCTATCTATCTATCTATCTATCTATCTATCTATCTATCTATCTATCTATCTGTCAATCATTTTTCTCTCTCTCTGTGTATGTTTTATATATATATATATATATATATATATATATATATATATATATATATAAATATATATCACCATTGAAATTTCAAGTGTCATTTACTGAAGACATGGAAGTCTGACAGCATTGCTCTGATGGACTTACTCCCTATGTTGTACCAGTGGTAGCTCTCATTTCTTGGTGTACAGTCTTACAAAATTTCTATATTTGCATTTGACCTCCACTGTTGGACCTAATGTGAATGCAGTTTTACCAAGGTATTGCAGCTTGGTGAGACAGTACCAGATATTTCTGCAGTTAGTCAGTACCTGATATTTCTGTAGTTAATCAGTACTTACATATATATATATATATATATATATATATATATATAAATAAACTGGGTAAGGAAGCACACTGCTGAGAGCAGCAGTATATGTGTTAGTGTGTGTGAAGCAGGCATTCAGTTTGAAGTAGTAAACAAACTGTCTCCATAACAATTAATATGAAATGGTAGCTTCAGAGCTATAGCAGGGCTACTGCCTCCCAAAGATTCATATTTTCTAGGTCTAGAGAGTCTAAAGAGGGTTATCTGGAGTCTCCACAAATTTGTGAGTGACGCAAAATTGAGAACAAGCAGAGAGAGAGAGAGAGAGAAAGAAAGATATAGAGAAAGAGTGCCTAAGGCTTGAAGTTGTTAAATGGAAGATAAATCTCTTGTGTATGTAAGAATTGTAAAGTGAGAGTTCCGGCTATGTTGAGTACTGAAAGCACACTGAAAAGCTGATGGATTTGTTCTACTGCAGAAACGCATTAAATGAGAAAGCCGAAACACCATGTATACTAACTGTTGAATGAGGTACTGTTTAACAACTGTTTTATTCTTCAGCTAAAGAATGAAGCTATGCTTTTATTTCATTTCTTTATGGCCACATCAATTTCTAAATTTATCTGATTGCTTCTTGAAACAATGTTTGCATCTTTTGCTTATATTTAATGTATTGTATCATTATTCTGTATTATCTGTTAATGACTGTACTGGAGCTTTTCTCCCCAAGCCTCTGCTGAAAATGGGTCCCTGACCCAGTTGGACTTTCCCAGTTACCAAATGTCAATAAATAAATAAGTTCAATTTTTAAGTTGCCGGAATGAAGCATATATTTAATTCATTTTGTTCCAAAGGAATATATATATATATATGTAAATATATATATATATATATATATATATATGTGTGTGTGTGTGTGTGTGTGTGTGTGCTGCTGCCGCTTAAAGCTGAAGTCTATTTGTTGAACTCTCTCTTTGCCAGCACCACTGTTTACTGTGCTCAGTTGTACCACTGTGTACTGTGCTCACCTTTGCCATGCAAGTTCATTCTCTGTTGTTGGCTTCTCCACTGACTAATCATCTGGCTCCCCCCTCACTGCCTGCTGTTCTGTAATGTATTAATCCTGCAAAAGGCCTCCCTTCTGCCACTACTTCGTTATAATCCGATTACGTAAAATAGCACATACTGAAAATAGATTTGTGTATGTGCCAGGACCACCACTGAATATATCCAGTCAGTAAAAGCATGCCTTCTGCAGCCCAGGCACATACTGCACAATGAGATGAATATTTGACAGGGTATAGATGTAGGCATTGTTCCATGTATTTTAGATAGGTGTCATCAGCCTTGACTCCAGAGCATATCCAACATCACCGATAAGATGGGCCTGGGGAAATTGCTCTTCACAAAATGTTGATAATCACAGGTGGACCATATGTGGGAGTCATGGTAACCTTCTGAGTGGACTGTAGACACATTGTAGATGATGCCCTTTGTATTTCAGACCACATGGCAGTTAATGGAGTGATACCCTTTATGATTCACATGCCATCTTCTCAGTTCAACAGGTGGGCCCTTTATTTCAGCTGATTACAATTTATAGCCTCCAACTCCTCAGGAAAATGGGTTATTTAACAGAAATCCTGCATAGTATGGTTCTGTCCTCTGAGATATGAGGAAACCACTTGCGCCCTCCCACAGACTGATGCATAGCATCGAGAAAATGATGGAGTATTCTTGAGGCAGATGTCTGAGATACTCCCACTTTGTCCCCTGTTTGTCAATGAAAGTTCCCTGTAGCTAGTATAAAGGTTGGAAGGGTGGCCTAATGGTTAAGGTGTTTGCCTTACAAACACAAGGTGCAGGGTTTGAGTCTCACAAGGGATACTTGGCTAAGCTTAAAATGGCTCGCAAGGGCAGTTAGCTTAGTACAAACCTATGAACCTATGAAGAAGCCACACATACCTCTGTATCTGATGAAATAGACACTCCATGACTTTCCCAGGTCTGCTGATGAGGCCAACACATGTCTACCACCTCCTTACTGGTATCCCTGTCCACACAGAAATAATCTACAATGTCAATGTCATGAAGGCCATGATGAAATACTATGTATGGATATATAACATGGCACCTCCAAGGGTGATAAATCATATGACCATGACCCTTAGCCACAATGATGGCCCGCTGCATGTGCATGCTAAGTAATGTGGCAATCTCTAGCATAGCTCCACAACTCTTCTGCACGTATGCAAGGATTGTGCTATGGTCATTAACACTAGTGTCAGAGTACTATGTTGCACTTCATATAATTTGAATTACTCAGTCACCTTGTGTTTTCCTCATATGCATACAAGAGCCCCTAATTTTAATACTGTTGCCCCTTACCATCTCATATTATATCACCATTACAATATACCGTAGCAGCTATGGTGCTTAACCACCACTGCTTGTTTAGGTGTGTCTCTGAATCCCACTTGCCCTGCAATTGGCTGCTGTTCACACACAGCTGCTTAACCATAATGTGTTAAATGTTTCTGAATCCCAGCCGATATGTTGCAATGTTATATAATTAAAGCAAGGAAGATTGACCTACTTATTGTGTTCTCCATATCTATGTCCTTACATGTAAGGACATGTAAAGGGAAAAAAATGTATACTTTTGCATATCATTTGAATTGTACTTTATCATTCCCTACTTCATGTCAGTTCATTCCTAATTATGAAATTAGTGCTGCTTTATTAAAAATATAGATGCCATGGATTTATATGTATGATCCTGAATCACTGATATATCTTTCCATGTCACTGTCTTAGGTGCGTACCCAACACACTGCTGTACACTGATGCTAAAATGTTCAGTAAATGGTATTCCATATTAAATTGTATATATGCTCTTAATGATATCCGTATTATTTTTGCCTTTGGGCCTGTTTGTAGTTAAAAAGGGTCCCTGCATTGGTCAACCAAACTAGTTAATAAATAAAATTTCAAACCTGTTCCTGATTCTCAGTGTAAGTGGTTCAGAGCTGTGCTTTTCACATATCACAGTTATTCAAATGTTTTAACAAAAGCAAATACTAAAAGAAAATTAATTAAAGGAATTAAAAAATAATACTTTCCCATATATTTTAAGAAAGCTGACAACGTTTATTAGGAAAAGCAGTAGTTCAGTTATAGGACAAAGGAGGCCATGATACATAGGGAGCCATGCTTGGTGCAATTGGGAAAGATCTACAAAATAGCTGGAAAAAAATATTTGTGTGTGCTTTAACAAATTTAAGCATATTAGTTGGTGGTTTCAATTTCTGACTTTTTAATATGTAGATTGCATTTATTTTCACTGGGTTTTAAGTGGTAGTGTGTGTGTGTTTCAGTGATTAGCCAGATACTCATATCTGCCTGTCTGTTTGTATATCTATCTATCTATCTATCTATCTATCTATCTATCTATCTATCTATCTATCTATCTATCTATCTATCAGTCATTTTCTCTCTCTTTCTGTATATGTATATATACACACATATATATATATATATATATATATGTATGTATAAATAAACTGGGTAAGGAAGCACACTGCTGAGAGCAGAAGAATATGTGTTAGTGTGTGTGAAGCAGGCATTCAGTTTGAAGTAGTAAACAAACTGTCTCCATAACAATTAATATGAAGGTAGCTTCAGAGCTATAGCAGGGCTACTGCCTCCCAAATATTCCTATTTTCTAGGTCGAGAGAGTCTAAAGAGGGTTACCTGGAGTCTCCACAAATTTTGAGTGACGCAAAATTGAGAAGAAACAGAGAGAGAGAGAAAAAGAGTGCCTAAGGCTTGAAGTTGTTAAATGGAAGATAAATCTCTTGTGTATGTAAGAATTGTAAAGTGAGAGTTCCGGCAGTGTTGAGCACTGAAAGCACACTGAAAAGCTGCTGGATTTGTTCTACTGCAGAATCGCATTAAATGAGAAAGTCCAAACACCGTGTATACTAACTGTTGAATGAGGTACTGTTTAACAACTGTTTTATTCTTCAGCTAAAGAATGAAGCTATGCTTTTATTTCATTTCTTTATATCCACATCAATTTCTAAATTTATCTGATTGCTTCTTGAAACAATGTTTGCATCTTTTGCTTGTATCTAATGTATTGTATCATTATTCTGTATTATCTGTTAATGACTGTACTGGAGCTTTTCTCCCCAAGCCTCTGCTGAAAATGGGTCCCTGACCCAATTGGACTTTCCTGGTTACCAAATGTCAATAAATAAATAAGTTGAATTTTTAAGTTGCCGGAATGAAGCATATCTTTAATTAATTTTGTTCCAAAGGAAAAAAAAAAAAAAATATATATATATATATATATATATATATATATATATATATGTGTGTGCGTGTATGCTGCTGCAGCTTAAAGCTGAAGTCTAATTGTTGAACTGATTTCACTTTCTATGATGGTGGATAGCAGCATGCAGATTTTTTAAAAAAGTAATGTCAGTAAAAAACTTATAAAAAAAATTATTCTAAGATTTTAAGCCCATTTGCTTGTATTTTAAAACAGGTGTAACTATATTTGTTTCTAATAAACTTGTTAAGTTTTCCTTTATGAAAGTTTTTTATATAAAGAAGTTTCCTCTTTATGAAATGTTCTAATTATTTAATTGATATTGTAATCTGATAGGGCTGTGCTGTGTGACATTTTTTAAAATAGTTGTTTAATTGATTGTTTGCTTTTATCTGTGTTTTTTACACCGAGGAAGGGTTGTTACCTGGAAACTTTGTGTATTAAAGTGTTTGTACCATTTAGTGAGTCCATTTTTTCTTTTCTTAAAGTTGTGCAGGACAGAATTTTGTCATCATATGTAATTGGGGAGTCACTAAAAGTGTATGCAGACCTTGGAGGATGCCAATGGATGTGATTACCAGAAAATGAAACAAACAAAAGAAGTTGTCATTAATTAGAGCTGTTCCTGAGGCTCAGTCTATTACGTTTTGTAACTGGTCATTAAATTAGAACAGAGCAGTAAGGTAACAAAAAGTTGAGTTAACACACATTTTGAAATTGTAGCTAAACCTCATATAGACAGCGTAGGTAAAATTCTAGAAGTGCTGTTTCTAGGTACATTTCGAAGGGCATTCCCTACCAGTTTAACAAAATGGGTAGTCTAGAGTGAGAATAAGTCTTCTAAACAGCTAGTTGTGTAGTAGAATGTATTTTTAAATAAAAGTGCAGCCCTTAAGATAGACTTGCATATACTAGGTATAATAATAACATTCATCTAAGTATGTTCATTTGAATGCCAACAAGAAAACAATGCTACCATATGAGTTGATTTGTTTTAAACATTCTTATAAAGGAAACATAGCAAAGAACTTTTCAGTTACTAAACGTAATACTTTACCTACAAAAACTGAATGCAAGCAAGCAAGCTGCGTCTGAAACATGCCAATGGAATATGATAGTGTTGAATTTTACTTAAATGCTAAAAACCCACAACTGGCTGCAGGAAAGACAAATAACATCACTTTATTAAAACAATGAAAACCACAACACAAGCATTTTTTCACACACAGGTGTTTCTTCAGATAATAAAAACAAAACACATTAACCCCACAACTTAGATAATTACATAGCATCACACAGTCAGGTCAAACAAAGTCTTTTAAAGGCATAGGCATTAAAATCTGGCTTTAAAACCTCAGCTTCTTAAAGGTCTTGAAGTGCTGGCTTAATACTGCTCTGTCTATTTAGGCTTGGTACTTAATTAGATATGAGTACATTTATGCATTTGTACTAAGTAGCCATCTTTTCTGTTCTCATATATATCACTTGTAACACATAAATGTATGCATATACTATCCTGGTTCTCCTCTCACATAAATAATGAAACCTATATCCTAGGTGACACCAACATCAACTGGTCCACTTTTAACTCTGATGCCCCTTCCCATACTATCAACCTATACAATCTCTCCCAACTAATTCACTCACCAAGCAGACCAAATTAAGATGGTACCTCAGGTACCATCATTGACTGGATCCTTACAACATATCCAAATCAAATTGCCAAATCTGGAATAATATCAGATCCTCTTAGTGATCACTTACCCGCCTTCACTGACCGACTCCCAACTCCACTACAAAAACAGCACTATTACATTCAAACCCGCAACCTTTCATCTCTCAATCTCCAAACTTTCTCAGAATGCCTTAAGTGCATTGACTGGTCCCCTGTAAAAAGTCTCTCTCTAGATGACTCCGTCTCCTACTTTAACCATTCTTTCCTGACCCTCCTTAACCAGCAAGCCCCCCTAAGAACCAAACACATCAAAACCAATCCCTGCCCATGGTTATCAAAAGAAACTAAATTTGCCATGCAACAAAGGGACACAAAATGGAAACATTATCAAAAACATAAAAATCCAAACTACCTCCTAGAATTTAAGCAACACCAAAACTCCACAAAAAAGCTAATTATTAAAGATCGCAAAGCTCACCACTCCAAACTCCAGTCCTTGGACTCAACAAACCCCCAAAAATTCTGGGACACCATCTCATCAATACTACACCCTGGTAATAAAGAAAACCCCTATCCCAATCCCATCCTCTCTGACCTTGATACTGCCTCCCAGTTCAACTCTTTCTTCATAGACTGCATAGCGAAACTATCCAGCTCCTTCCCACCCCCCTCCTCTACCCCCAACCCCTTCCTCCACAACCACCTTTCCAACCAGATAACTCCCTCCTCACCTTTCTACCTTAATCCCATTCCCACAAGCACTATAAATAGACTTCTCCTCAAACTCAAACCCTGTCGCAATGCACCTGACAATCTTCCTTCTACCTTCCTCAAACTATCTGCAGACAGCATCACATTCCCCATCTCTATACTTATAAATAGATCCATACAAGAATCATATGTCCCCTCCATCTGGCGCCATGGCTACATCATCCCCCTCCACAAAGGTGGAAATAATACCAACACCATCAACTTTAGGCCTATTGTCATCCTTTCCCCTCTGTTTAAAATTCTAGAGAAAACCATCCAAGCACAGCTAATGATGCACCTAACCCAAAACAATCTCCTCTCCCCTACCCAACACAGTTTCCGCCTCGGCCACTCCACCATGACTGCCTTCTTTCCTTTCTGGAAACCATCAACTCTGAATGCGACTCAGACAAATTTGTATCTACACTATTCCAAGATTTGTCAAAAGCCTTTGACATCATCTCCCACATCCTTCTCATGTCACAACTCTCCACTCTACACCTTTCTTCCCCCACCTTAGCCTGGTTTTCCAGGCACCTGTCCAACTGCCAACAAGCAGTCCAATGGAAAACTTCAACCTCCTCCTTCCTTCCTACGCCCACAGGCATCCCTCAAAGTTTAGTTGTTGACTTTCTACTCTTTAACCTGTTTATTAACAACTTTCACCACTCTATCCCAGACTCATCTGTCATCCAGTATGCAGATGACTTGACCATCATCTGCTCAGCTTTCTCACCCTCTGAGCTCCTAGAAAAAACCCAATTAGCCTTCTCCAAAACAGAAAACTGGATGCAGTCCAACCACCTAGCCCTGAATGCAAATAAAACCAAACTAATGATCTTCTCCCCCAACAAAAACTCCATTATTGATAAAACCTTATTCACCATACAAAGCCAGAATGACACCCCCCTCAAAATTGTCCACACCACAAAACTTCTTGGCATCATCATCATTGATGAAGAACTAAAATTTGGCACCCACATCCACTCCACTATCACAAAACCCACCAAAATAGGTCTTCTCTACAGACACAACCACTACCTCAGCCCCTCTACCCGTCAAACTCTAGCATCTACTTTCTTGCTCCCCTCCCTGATGTATGGTGCCCCTCTCTTCACAAATCTACACACCGGCTTACGAACCAAACGTGAATCCTGCTACCACAAAATCTGCAAATTTGCCACCAATTCAAAAAACTCTTTCCACCACTGCCACTCCCTCCTCACCCTCAGTTGGCTTGAACTCCCCAACTACCTCAGTTACCTACAACTCACCATTGCCCACAAACTTATCTATAAACCAGCTAACTGCCCTTCTCTCGCTACATCCTTAAAACCCTACAAACCCAACCACCAACTCAGATCCACAGACCAAAATCTCCTTCAAGTCCATAAACCATCTCATCCTCCAGGCCAGCTACTTCTCTCCTGCTCCATAGCCAAACAATGGACCCCCCCCTTGGCAGCCTTCCTAACCATGGCAGTTTCTAAGCCCAACTACAATCTCACCTATCTGCCAAATGGTACTGCCCATGCCACGCACCAACATAATCCCCTCTGCATCCACAAATGGGAATGCCCATGCCATGCGCCAACATAATCCCCTCTCCATCCAGTCTCATTCTACCCAGTCTCACTGCTGCCAGGGACTGAGTATCTTTCATGCTATTCTAATGTACCTTACCTCCATAACTTTTCTTCTGTACTCTCTCCATGCATTATGATCCACCCAAACTAAAAGGACTAGTACCTTTATGTCAACTCAAAAAAAGCTCTCTTGTCACAAATGTACTCTCTGTATATGATCAGTTTTACCTACCATTATGTGCTAGCACCTTGTATTTAAATGTTTAACTCACTAGTGCTCATTACATGCTGTATTACACACTCTGAAATGTCTTTAAATTGTTCTGCACAAATCTTTGTTTATTACTTTGTAATTTGCAATATGTAACTTTAAAAATGTACAAATCTTTGTTTTTTTTTTATTGTAACATGGAATTTGTAACTTTAAAACTTAACTTTAATATGCTGGAGCTTTTCTACCCAGGCCTCCACTGAAAACAGGCTCTTTTTGGCCCAGTGCACTTAAATAAATATAATCCTTCTCTGATATTTGTACATAAAGCACTAATATGCACCTTAATTTCTGTCAGATGGTCACTTACTTGATTCTTAAACTTTGTGTTAAATTTTACTATATAAAAGCAGAATAGGCAGTCCATACAGCTAAATACATAGTATTCTTAAAATATCAGTCAGCAAATATATATATATATATATATATATATATATATATATATATATATATATATATTTGAGAAATATTTCATTTGTTATGGATTTATAAAGAATTCTTTCTTATAAAAATGTTCATATATTTGACACTTAAAACAAGAGGGTTGTATCTTTTAGTTGTCTAAGCTTAATGTATTTCTAAAACCTCATTTCCTTTTAACAGAGTTGCTGTCTCAGTTTCTTTGACCCCCTGTTAAAGAAATGATGTTGGTACTTTATAACCCTTTTCAAATATTCAAATGAGCATAATATATGCCAATTATTTTTAGTGTATCCTGTACAGCTTGTGTTTGTCTGTTGTGCATTAATGTGATTCTACTTATTTGATTATCCTGAGCCATAAATTATTGGATTACTCCATTGTTAGAAAATAATGGTCTGGCAGCAACATCATGTTCACACATAACTTGTCTTTTATATCCAGTAACATTTGCTTATTGTAGCCTCTCATATGAAATCCTGTTATCAAATCACTAAATTGTTCATCTGCTAATAAATTGCTAGTATTACATCTAGAAAGTCTTTGCGTGTGTCCTTCAATAACATTCTTGAAGACAAACTGGAGTGCACACTTATCGTTGCACATACGTGTTACATTTAATAGGTTTTCTAAACACAGGGGTAGTAGTAGTTCCACTAAGTTACAGTGATATTCTAGAAATCTGAAGTATCAAGAGAATATGACATATTAAATTTGGGACACATTACTGTAATTAAGAAAATCCATCTCCTCTCTTTACATTCCACCCCATATCAGGAAATGTATATGTAAAAATGAAATGTTTACAGAATTATATTCTGTCAAAGAATGGATTCTGTGTGCCCAAAACAAACTCATGTTCCCACAATGACATCATGGTATTAGCATATGTCTTGACAAATGAAGTGCCCATTACCACTTCTTGTTTTTGTAAGTATATTTGTACCTGAAACAAAATTATTATTCTCTATATATTTTTAGAATAACTCACAAATGGTGTTAATTCTCATATTAGTGGTGGAGTAGTTTTACATAAATATCTCCTTGGAGACCCGATTCCAAAATTATTAAGTTTGACCATGAACACTGAATCCACATCTAGAGTAACAAATACAAACATAATTCATATTATGTTGTAGCCAACTATATAATTTCTTAAGAAAATCATTATTATTTTTTATGTAACTCACTCTAGCCTTCGCTACTTTACTTAATTTGGTTTCTAGATAAATTGTATGGGTTCAGTTAAACATCCTCTCCCTGACACTCATGGTCTCACTGGGGGGGTCTTGTGGTATCCTTATGGAGGTTTGGTAGACCATATCCATTGGAATATTTAGATGTGGTATATAAATATAATTTAATATAAGTAATGTACTATATTGATCAAGATACATGGTATGTATAATGTTGCTTATCTGAGTTACAAGTTCACATGCCTCATGCTTACTGATCTCCAAGTAAACATTAGTATTCGTCAATATTGCAAAGCTTTAGTTAAAATAATCATCTTTATTCATGGCAACAGCCCTTATAATAATATTCTCATTTTGATGCAAAAAACTAAAACTTCTTATTCTTCCTTATATGTATTATGAAAAACATCCTTCCTTTTTTTGTTATAGTTGATGATGTGTAATGTTGACAGTTTTTTTCAATGGAATTAGTTTCTTTCCATGATGATTCTGTGATTAGCCCTGAACCTGTCTTCACTTCGTATTTCCCTTGGTTTAGTCTACATTGTTGTTGCTGTTCATTTGCAATGCATCTCAATGGTCATCACATGCACTTGTGCATTGTTACTGCTACAGGTGCTACCAACGAATGTTACTGAATTAGGCAGACAAGCACCTTGTTTTTTATGGGCCTACTTAACATTTTGTTATGACTAGATGCTGCATTTATCTCATGTCACACCATACTTTCACTAAAGCATGACTCTCATATGTTCCTCTTATGTATGGGCCTAACAGTGTATCACACAGATGCCCTGCTTTGTGTAGTATTATATGTTAGTGTTGTGCCCTTAGTGATAACAATCCACCTCTGTTTATTTAGCATCTACTGCTGATTGGGTGGTGGAGCTGTTAACATGATGTTTTGCAGCATTTGACTGTCTGATTCACTTCCTGACTGGAGTATCTATTGTGTGGAGACAGTAGCTCTTGTCTGTATTCACATGGGTTTTTACTTGGATATTTGGTTTTCCACCATATTCTAAAGTCACGTCAACAAGTGAACAGAAGTTCCTCTAAATTACCTGTAAGTGTGCAGTGAATATGTGTATGCGTGTGTGTGTGTGTGTGTGTGTGTGTGTGTGTGTGTGTGTGTGTGTGTGTGTGTGTGTGTGTGTGTGTGTGCCTTCTAATAGCTTGGCATTCTATTTAGGACCTCTCCTTGCTAGGAGAGGATGTTACTCCCTCACTATCTGGAACAGGATAAAGCAAGTATTGGAAAATGAAAAAATGACAGAAAAGAATGGATGGATGGATGGATGGATGGATGGATGGATGGATGGATGGATGGATGGATGGATGAATCAATGGGTGGAAATGCTATATACAAACTACCTATGTTTTGTGCATGATCAGAGAGAATTTCCAACAAAGATTTTAGAACATAAGTACAGACTTTCATTGTTGGAATAATTCAGAAAAAGGCATATAGTTAATCAGAATGACATGTCTTATGCACTCCAACTGTATGAGTATTTCTGAATCTTTCACCTTACTGACCATAATCAGAGATGTGCATCTTAGTGACACTGGTCGTACGTAATACTTTGGTGATAAAAAAAAGTTTAAAAATATTTTAGGTTAGTTTGCAGTCTGAAATAATGTGACCAGTTTACAAAATAAAGCTAGACAACAGTACAGCTTCAACAAAAGAGCTTTAACTATTAGAAAACTATCCAGTAATGAATGTGTCATGTCTCTCCATCTTGAAGAAATGGATGGGAAGTTCCTAGCATTCTTAGAAAATTGGTGCTACATTTTTGGGGTAGCAACAAAGGAAGAATAAAACTTGTGGTTTGTTAAATAACTTAGATACTGATGTTAGGTCTTATTTGATGGAGACACTACAGCAACAGCTCAACCTGGTTGTAGATTATCAGGTTACAAAATATGACATTTCTAAGAGCAAGATAAGATATTTCTCTGGAGAGATACAAAAAGAGAGAATGATAGAGCACAGTTGCTCATATTATACTTTCTTCAGTTGTATTTTAATAATTAAGTCTGCAAATGTGGTGCAGACATTCAGATTTCCAACACTACTGTAGAAGGTTCATGTACAAAGTCATCAGTATATTATGTATATGTATGGTTTGACATTTGCAGCAGTATACAGTTTCAGCACCCATTTTGAATGCGTGTTATCCATCTTGATATGTGAATTCTGGGCTTTCTGAATTATCAGACATTACTCAATATACAGGCCATGATGTCTACTCATGGTAGACATCATCTTCGTGAAAATGGGATGAAGAAAAAATAACTGAAGAGGAAGCAGAGAGCAGAACTGTTTACCAGCTCCCAAAACCATGGACTCCTCATGTCACCCCAGGTCTCCTACTTCCAGAGATGAGTATTCTCCAAGGAAATGTCCTTGCACTGTGTTTAACCTGGCTAATATAACTGTTAGTTTGCCGTAAGCTGTTTCAGCAAAAGCTTTATGTAAACCTAATTCTCTAACATGCTCTGTCATACCTTGCAGACATTCCTACCCTTTAAACAACTGCAAGTTTATGTCACATTGAAGCACATTGCTTTGAGTATTTATGGCTCCAGTAGGTAAAATTAAATAAGCTGAAATGTCATACATGCACTATGTGGTCTGATTCTAAAATAACATCCTGCAAAGGATGAAGTGTAAAGTGCACAAAGTGCATCAGATGAAAAGACTGCGCTGTGCTAAAATAATCACACTGCTTACCCGATGACAGGCAGCCAAGGAAGCTAAATATTAAATATTTCTGTTTAGCAGAGCAAAGTGCTGCACTGAGATGAGCATAACATTTATTTTAATAGCCCATAACTAATATAAAAGCACATACACCACTTTTGGCTCTGATACTGGGTTTCATTTATAAGACCACTTGACTACTGAAACATGGAACATGCTTGTTTATAACATACTGTAAAATGCTATTTTATTCCTGAGAATTGCATCTTTCTGCTTATCTTTAGAACTCCTTCTCCACCCCCCACCCCCACTATTTTCCTAGCCATCAGATATATTTCAATGTATCCATGACCTAAACTGCTGAATGTGCTTAGTTTGTGAAATGGGATGTTGTCAAGAGGCCATGTACAGAGCTGTGTCTCCAGAAATGCTGTGAACTGGGGAGCGACATAGTTTTCCAGGTGTTCTAATTACCTCCCACGTTGCAAAGTTGAGCTGCAGTGAATCTGAGATAGTTCAAATTGCCTTTAGATGTACGTGCCGTGTGTAAGTGTGTGTGTGTGTGTGTGTGTGTGTGTGTGTGTGTGTGTGTGTGTGTGTGTGTGTGTGTGTGTGTGTGTGTGTGTGTGTGTGTGGGGGTGTGTGTGATACTGCTTATTTCCCGATGACCCTGAATTGGATTAACTGGTAATGATGCATGACCTCCCGATATCATCACTGTCTTATGGGCAGGTAGTATCAATGTGAGAGGCTCTAGTAGGCCGTTACATCATCAAATGCATTTCTCTTCCTTTCCGACAAAAACAGTGATAAAAGGAATAACTATCATTCCCTCATTTCAGACAACTCTGTTCATTTTTGGTTTCACTTCTGTGCTCAGGATGCCTGTAAAACTGATAAACATAAAGCCTCAACATTTGAAAACCACTCCGCAAACTGAAGGTTTTCCACTTAAGTATCTTATGATTGGAAACACACACAGAACAAAAGTACAGCTGTGTAAAATCTTATCAAACTGTAGATTTCCATCTCTTCACTGTTGTAATATTCATAACGGCATTCATAACAGTAGGTATCCCCTGCCAAAGGTGGCCTGATGTCCACTCAGCATACCAAAGCCTTTAGGTTGGTTTAAGGTACGCCATACGTCACACGTATGCTCCTTGCATAGCGTAGGGCATAAAGGTGACATTTATATGCACCATCCTCAGAACTGAGAGCCCCAATAGGAATGCCAGTCCAAGGAAAAGAGGTAATCAGTACATCCTGAAGAGAAATGGACCAGGGGGTGGAGGGAGGGAGGGAATACTGCAACAGTGAAGTGAAGGACATCTACGGTTATGGTAAGACTTTACACAACTGTACTATATCCTTCCGTATCACTGTTGTAGTATACATAACAGTAGGGAAAGTGACAAAGCACATGAAGAAACTTGGGAGGTGGAAGTACCAGCAGAGCCCTCTAGGACACCATGAAGAATGTCCCTTGCAAAACCAGCTCTAGCTCTGGAGATTCCATCCAAGTTGTAGTGTTTGGTAAATGTATGCACAGAAGTCCAGGTAGCTGCCTCAAGAAGAGAGTATCCAAACCCTTGAAAAAAGTACCAGAAGAGCCACAGCCCTAGTAGAATGGGCCTCAACAGGAAAAAGAATGTTCTTACCATGAAAAGAATAACAAATGGAAATAGCTTTAGAGATCCAAGAAGAAATAGTTTGCTTGGATACAGCTAATCCTAGGGACCCAGGATGAAAAGAAACAAACAGCTGATCAGATTTCCTAAAAGTCTTAGTCTTATTCAAATAAAATCTGTGTTGTCTATGCACATCCAATGTGTGCAGTACCTTCTCACTGGCAGATTGGGGAGAGGGGAAAAAAGTGGGCAAGTGAATAGACTGATTAAGAGATAACTCATTTGCCACCTTGGGCATAAAAGAAGGAGTAGTACGTAAGGACACCCTATCCTTATGAAACACCAAAAAAGAGGGCAAGCCATAAGGGCTTGAAGCTCAGATACCCATATGGCAGATGTAAGGGCCAACAAAATGCAGTCTTCCAAGAGCAATGGTGCAAGGAAGCTGAAGCAACAGGCTCAAAAGCAGCCTGAGTCCATTTTTCCAAAACCAAATTAAGATCTCAGGGAGGAGGAACAATCTTCCTGGGAAGCCTAATATGAAGGACACCTTTAAGAAATTGTTTAGCTTCAAATCTAGAAGCCAAAGGAGGAGAAAAAGGCAGACAAGCAGAGATAGCTGATAAGTGGGCTTTAATAGAAGAATAGGCCAACCCAGCATTGAGCAATTCACACAGATAGGAGAGAGCCAAAGGAACATCCACAGAAAGTGGATCCAGTTTACGAGAAAGACACCAAACACAAAACCTCTTACATTTGTATAAATAGGATTTCCTAGTATTGGGTTTCCTGGCCTCATGCAAGACCTTAAGCAAATCCTTAGAAAAAACATGTCTATGTAGAATAAAAATCCTATCACCCACAGTGTCGACTGAAGAGTGAACATGTGAGGATGGATGGGACAGTCCTTGTCTTATGTGAGTAGGTCCATCCTGTGAGGTAACTTATGATGATTGCCCTTGGCTAAATGCAGGAGAAGAGGGAGACAATGCTGTCTTGGCCCAAACGGAGTCACCAACAAGATTTTGGGAGTACCCGGTTGAATTTTGAACAGGACTTTTGAAATAAGGGGAAGGGGGTGGAATGCATTAAGAAACATCCCCTTCAAAGAAAAATGGTAAGGCATCTACCTTCCAAACCAGAGGACCTGGGACTCCAGCACAAAAAAAGAGGAAGTTGTCTATTCAGAGGGGAGGCAAATAGATGTATTTGAGGAGTACCCCACTGCTTGACAATATCCAGAAACACATCCCTGTGAAGCTTCCATTCATGGAATTGAGTTAAGGACCTGCTCAAAGTGTCTGCCACAGTATTTCGACCTGAGGAAATGTAAACTGCCTGAAGAGTCACTTGATACTGGACAGCCAGATCCCACACCAGGAGTGCCAACGTGCAAAGAAGATAAGATCTTGTTCCCTACTGTTTGCTTACATACCACATCACTGTCATATTGTCTGTAAATATCTTGAGAGGTCCTGGGGAGAAAATAGGATGAAAAGCCTAAAGCACCAGCAGAAGAGCTCTCATCTCTTTGACACTGATGTGCTCTTTCTGTTGAAGAGACGACCAAACACCTTTCACTTTTAAGGAGCCAAAAGCTGCTCTCCATCCCAGGTCTGAGGCATCAGTGAACAGCTCCTGCGAGGGAAGAGAGGAATGAAAGGGGAGCCCTGGGTTTCAAGAGAGCTGCTGAATCCACCAGTGAAATTCCTTCTTGAGACAAGGAAGAAGAGGAACTACAAAGTCTAGGGGATGCGCATCTGGAAGCCAAACTGACCAGTAACCACTGAAACTTTCTCGTGTGGAGTTTGGCCAGAGGGAGCATGGGGATGGTGGATGCCATGAATCCCAGAGATCTCAGAAACTCCCTGGCTGTGATACAGGCCAGAGGAAGAAGATTTTGAAAGAAGGAAATGAGTGGCAAGAGCTTGGGAAGAGGCAGAGATGCCAGGATAGACACTGTCTGAATTCTGCACCCCAGAAAAACATGGTCTTGAGAAGGATTCAGAAAAGACTTTTTGAAGTTTGTTGTGAATTCCAGGCTTTGCAGAAGGGAAATGGCAAAATGAAGATTTTTTGAAAATATCTCTGGAGAGGATGCCTGAAACAGGAAATCATCCAAGTAAGGAAATATTGGGATCTCCTGAATCCTGCAAAAAACAATTACAAGAGTTAGGCATTTGAGGAATACCCTTGGGAAAGTAGAGAGGCCAAAGGGTAAACCAGAGAACTGAAAACGCCAGGAAGCAACAGATAAATGAAAAAAAAATCCTGAAAAGGGGATGAATAGGGATATGGAGGTAAGCATCCTTGAGATCTGGAGAAACCAGAAAAGCCTGTGGAAGAAGCAATGGGAACAAAGTCTGAAGGGATAACATTCAAAAGGAAGGAACCTTCAGAAAAGTATTTAGGTGAAAAATATCCAGAATGGGTCTCCAAGTGCCCTCTTTCCTGGGGTTCAAAAACATTCTGAAATAAAAACCCTTCCCCCTTTGAGCAGTTGGAACCTATTGAATAGTTCCCTGAGTCAAAAGATCCTGAAGCTTAACTGTTCTTGAGGTGGATGAGAAATGCCTATGAAGGGTGGAAGAGATTTCCAAAACCATAAAATACCCTTGGTGAATGATGGAAAGAACCCAATAATCTTGGGTTATACTTACCCAGACAGGAACACATGATGGCAAAGAGGAATGTGACTGGGAAGAACTGAGTAATCAGACAGCACCTGGTTTATCAGGAAAGGAAGGCTTCTGAGCTGGAGGGGGTTTGTGAATACTTAGCGGGGGAGTCCTCCTACAACCCTTTTTGCCTTTAGGAGGAGGATGAGACTGCCTTCTAACACAGGCCAGTTTATTAGGATAGTTTCTCTGGAACTTTGGCAAATGGGAAACAAAAATATGTTTCTGGTCCTGTAACTACTTGCCTTTTTTCTGCAGGGACTTGAACAAATCAGCTGCAGCTGCACCAAACTAACATTTGTTGCCCAGGGGAGAAACCATCAACTTAGCCTTAATATCATCAGGCAGAGGTTGAAGCCGTAGCCAGGAATATCTTAACACAGAGTCAGAAAAAGCAGCTCTAGAAGAAGCATCTGCAGCACCATAACTACAT
Source organism: Protopterus annectens (assembly GCF_019279795.1). Classification (NCBI taxonomy): domain Eukaryota; kingdom Metazoa; phylum Chordata; order Ceratodontiformes; family Protopteridae; genus Protopterus; species Protopterus annectens. The sequence continues at coordinate 91,086,196 of NC_056744.1, forward strand.
TTAATGGAATGGCAAGCTACCTGTTGAAAAGCCCCTAACAGGGATGAGGCAAACATCTTTCCCTCAGAATCAGGCAGGTCAGAAATAACCTGGCTAGCCTTAGAAATGAGAACCAAAACATATCTGGTCATATGAGTCTGATAATTAACAGCTCGAATGACTAGAGTGGCTTAAGTATAAACCTTTTTTACCCAGCCTTTCCATAGTCCTGCTGTCCTTATCAGAAGGAAAAAGCTTGCTTGAAGGCAGTAATTTAGAAGGCTTGTCGGATGCCACAGACACCACCAAAGGGTCAGAAGATGGACACTTGTAAAGGAATTTGCAGTCATCAGGCACTTTATAAAACCATTTTTTTCAGGGAGCAGAGAACTGAGAGTCTGGGGCCTGAGAAGTAGAAAAGAGAGCATCCAGTAAAGCAGTCTGCACTTCAGACACTTGGGAAGAATCCCATTTAAAGAACTCCATTACCCTGGCAATGGTATCCCCAAAAGAAATCTCCTCAAAGGTGATTCAGGACTGGCAGACTCCTCTTCCTCAGAACCATAATCAAAAGGGGAAGGAATCTGGGTAGAATAGGCCAAGGATTCCTCATCCAAATCCCCATGTTCTTCAGAGGAATCCTGATCATTAGATATCTTTTAGAGGGGAAGATGACCAAGGAGGAGCCAGGACAGAGACCCCCCCAAGATGGCTTCAAGGCCATAATAACATTGAATAAGCCCAGTGTAGAATTCTGCCAGTCACTTTGAGGGTCCTTAGGAGAAGAAGAAACATGTTTTGTCTTCTGCTTCTTTTTTAAGGGGATGTCCACCTTACGAAATGTACAGGGCTGTGATGCTGGCCTGCACTCAATAATTATAGTTGGGACTTCTTCCCTCACTAGTATCTGAGGAACCCCCTAGGCCTTTCAGTGATAATCAGCCGTAGTTCCCCCTGAACATCCAAAGTGGACGTCTGCAAGGCCTTTGAGGACATGTGAGCAGCTGGATCCATGCCATCCTTTGAAAAGGTCATGGCAGGAGAATCCAACCCATGAACCAGGTGAACCTCTGTGCTTTTATCAGCTTCGAGGGAGACATCTGATGTAGGAGGCAAAGCTGAAGAATCCGACCGGACTTTTTTGGCCTTCTTCTTCAAAGATGGGTGACCCTCAGGCTAGGAAGTACCTGGAATAGGGTCTTTCAATAAAATATTTAGATACTGTTTTTTGAGATAAATAATGAGGGACGAAAGATGACTTATAATGTCTTTGGAACAAAATGCTGACAAGTAGTACAGGATGTATGATTGTGAGAAGCACCTAAACAAAACAAGTAGTGCTCATGATGGTCTTTATGGGGAATCTGTCTCCCACACTGGCATTTGCCCTTTCTGGATGACACGAAACCCCACAACAATACAAAAGTGAAAAGCAAAAGACGATAAGCAAAAAGCCCCAATGGGGCACTTATATGAGTGGTAGGTACACCAGCAATGGCTAAGGTGATCAGACCAATGAACAAAGATGGTATTCTAACTGGCGGCAAAGAAGTTCTGTGGGTGGTACATCTGAACATCACCTTTATGCCTTATGCAACGCGAGGAGCATTTGTGTGATGTACGGCATACCTTAAAGGAACCTAAAAGCTTTGGTATCCTGGCCAGATGTCTGGCTGCCCTTGGCAGGGGATCCCTAATGTTATGAATACTGTTATGAATACTGCACCAATGATATGGAAGGACATCACACCTTCTCGGTCTGAGTGTAACCATAAGCAATATTCTTGAATTGAAACTCCTACTCCACTACTAATAAAGTGACATAAGAAAGCTGAAGATTGTTCCTGTTAATATGAATCCAGAAGAAAAAAAACTAATGAGAGGCTTATAGAGAAAAAGAAAGAAAGAGAGACATACCAAAAGAGATTGTGTCAGTTGTATGGATTTGTATTGTACTGTGAGCTTTGTTAAGCCAAGACATTTTTGTTTTTGGGAAGAACCTCCATTTTTTTTGTTTCTGTGCAATAAACTATATTGTTTACTTAAGACTGACATCTCTGCTGTCTTTAAAACACATACACACACACACACACACACACACACACACATATATATATATATATATATATATATATATATATATATATAGTTCATAGAATTGGTGGTGCATGAGCTGTCCAAAATAAAATACAAGAAAAACAAAAGTCATTAGATAGCACTGAAGAAGGCTTTTAACCAAAACCAGATTTACTGTATTTGCAGTGTTTGGGTCCATTGTAAGCTGCTTTTAAAAGTCATGTCAGACCACATAATGGTCTTCTTTGAAGTAAAAATAAAACCCGGACCCTCCATCTAAACTGGGAATATTCAGGAACTATTCTAAGGCGAACCTCCTCCTATTAAGTGAGAACCTGGCAAAATTTCAAGCCCTTATAAACCTTGAGAACACTGCTGCCTATGCAGAACTGTTCACAAGCCCTGTACAAGCATGTTAATAGCTGCATAGCGGCAGCTGTACCCACCAGGAAGAAGTACAGAACTAACTCAAAAAACAAGTCACCCTGGTGGAATCACAAAATCAGTCGGATGCATAACAGGAGGAAGAAAATCATGGCAAAAATTAGGAGGTGCAGCACCCAGCAGGATAAAAGCACTCATCAAACTAAGCAAACAACTCAGAAGGCAAATAAAGTCTACCAAAGCCAAATTTGAGGTAAGTTTTGCCACCCAGGCCAAGGACAACCACAAAGCATTCTTTAGCTATGTCCACAACATCAAAGGCAATACACAATTGCGTGCAGAGCTCTTTGTAAATGGAGCCACCTATGCTCAGCTAGAAGCTATAGCAAACCTCCTGGCTGATAAATTAATCTCCAACTTTACTCCTCTCTTCCCCTTAACCTTCCGTCAGGAAATATCAACAAATATAACTCCACCTACTATCACTAGGGAACATGTCCTTAATGCTCTCTTTAAGACCAAGAACACTGCATCAATGGGCCCAGACAATATCCCAGGATGCCTTCTAAATAGCATGAAACATGACCTATCAGGGCCTCTGGAATTACTATTTAAATGTAACCTCCAAACAGGCTTTGTGCTTCATGAATGGAGAAAAGCAACAGTCATCCTTCTACACAAAGGTGGGCCATCTACAGACCCTGGAAACTACAGACTCATAAGTCTCAATAGTCATATGTAAAGCCATGGAAAGAATTATCATGGAGATGCTCAATAGAGATATAGTAAACCTCTGGATCCAATTCAGTTTGGTTTCGTTAAGGGCCGACCATTCCTACTCAACCTGGTGGACTTCTTTGAGAAGGTCACCAAAGCAATGGATGAGGGCAAAATCGTTTACACTGCCTACCTTGACCTGGCCAAGGCATTTGACACAATACCCCACTCAGGCATTGTTGACAAACTCAAGAGGTTAGGTACAAACCCGTATGTCAACCAGTGGATAGCCAACTGGCTCACAGACAGGACCCAGGAAGTTAGAACTGGGGAGTCCACTACTACAAAGAGGCCAGTCACAAGTGGAGTCCTTCAGGGATCAGTCCTTGCACTGCTCCTTTTTGGCATTTGCTTCTCAGAAGTCAGAGTCAATGTCAGTGGTCACTGGCTGACTAAATTTGCCGATGATTGCAAATTAGGAGATGTCATTGAATCTCACACTGTCACAAATGTTCTCCAGGAGGGGCTGACACAGACAAACAACTGGTGTCAGAGCCATGGACTAAAACTAAATGCCAAGAAATGCATAATAGTATCCTTTGGGAAGTCATCCATCTCTGGTAACTATCATACTGACAACACACCACTTAGAGTTGACCCAGTAGTCAGGGACTTAGGGACACATATAGATAGTAATCTAGCATTTGATCATCACGTGTCTGCAGTGGTGAGGAAATCATTCTGTGTTGCACAACTTATAAACAAGGTATGGCATCTAAGTCCAAGGAAGTCATTTTTCCACTATATTCTGCATTCATCAGACCTATCATTGAATACAATGCCCCCTTTGGTATGTACCCAACCAGGCATATCCAACAACTGGAACATCCACAGAGGTTCCTCACTAAAAGAATACAGGGGTAAGTAATATGTCCTCTGCAGACCACTTCAAGGCCCTATCCCTGTATTCTGTCTCCTACAGGCTTTTGAGGAGAGATCTATGCCTGGCTTACAGGGCATTGTCAGACCTCACTCTGATGGACCTCCTGCATATCCACAAAACAAACAGTACCAAAATTACCTGTTCTAAAGACCTTGTCTGTGATATAAATAGGACCTGCTGGAGAGATAGGTATGTATCCCAGCGACTACTACATCTCTGGAACAGGCCCCCCATCCATGTGAAGCAAAGTTCCTCCCTAACCCAATTCAAGTGCAACTTGGACAATTGGATAGGAAACCGGAAATTCATCCCTGGTTTGGCACCTATGTCTCTAATGCAAACAGGTAACCTGTAAATGATTCATCTCCCAGGCCCATACTTACACTTATCAAGGGTACTAGAAATTGTAAGACATTTGGGGTGCATGGCTAGGCTTAAAAAGCCCTTGTGGTCATTAGCCTTAGTAAACACCTATGAACCTATAGCAGTGGTGGCTGGTGACTTAAAATCAAAGGGGGGCTGCAGGAGACAGCTGAATGGGTGGAGTCAATGGGAAGGGGTGTGGCCAACTAGAAAGGGGAGGAGCTATGCTCAAAACCACAAAAACTAACTAAATACACTGCCCTGGGTGCCAAACCGTCATTATGAGAGTCCAATCAAGACAAAATGAAGTGTAGAAGAATAAAAATATTTAGTGCATTGGCTGCATGACAGCTTACTTAATATCTAGATGGAAACAAAAAGGTTGTGAGGCATGAAAAAATAAATTACTTTTTAAATACATTAATGGAATGCCAGTCAAAATCAAGTAGCACTCAACTCAAACCAGTTCTTGCACTGCAATTTTAATTATAATTTATATTCAGCTTTATTAAAGTACCAAGTAACATGCTGAAAGTAGAAATGTCTGATGCCCCCACTTGTAAAAATGTTTCTTATCCAAAAAAGACCCGCTGCCTGACAACTATCTACTTGTTTCATGGGGAAAACATGATCAAAGTAAAAAGTGAAAAGTAAACAAGAAATAAGCTCAAGATACATTGCTTAAAAGGATTACTGTACAGGTTATGGACCACACAGCTGGCATTTTGTTTAGTTTACGGGTAAAGCCTGCAGAGATGACTGGAAGTCTCCAAGTGTAATGAGCTTCTTAAAATAATGTAATCTGTCCTTTATTACAAATACTGTCATATGCATTTCAATACCCAAGGCTTATACATTATCTAGTTAAGTATTCTCTACATGGCAACAACAGAAAGGCTTTCAATGTTGGCAATTCTTTAACAGTATGCTTATTAAAGCTTACTTGCATCTTACGATCTCAGCCAAGCTTACCTAATGGTCATTAAAGTATTGCTACTTAAACACAGAGCAACAGACACTTTAAGTAATAAGCATAAATCAACAGTACAAAAAATATGACAGAAACCAGACCATTCTGCAAAAATCAAGGACAGATGAAAAGCCACTCTAGTACTTGTGTCTACCTTTGATGGGGGCGATACTCTGCACATTTACACTGCATAACTACTCCTTGCCTTGCTTCGACACATCCAGAGTCACTACATGGGGGAGTGGGGTGCAAGTCACAATTTGAAATGTCTCTGGCTGACTGTGATGGCCCTGACACATTTGTCATACCTCTCAACCTCAGAGCAAGAAATCTAGACAAAGCCATACAAAGAAGTGGGACAAAGGCCCAAAAATAAGGACACTTTTTAAATATTGCTCTTATAAACTTAGAAAGATAATAGAATCTTGCATTAGTATGAATTTTCTGAATGGTATGAAATCTGAAACTCAAATGTCTGTCATTATTTTCTAACTTCAGTCTTTAATGATTTGTCACTAATTTGCCAAAAAACCCCACAATTTTATGAAAAATGGACCAAAAATGTGATGTAAAAATATAAAATAGCCAAACAATACAGCTGGGAACCTGTCAAAGAAGGGACACTTTAATATTAGTACTGCTAACTTGAGCAGCTGACAAAATAAAAGAATCTACATGCATTTCTGAAATAAAAGTAATCTATAACTCTGATTATTACAGTTATTTCTTAATTGTAAACCCTCCACGTTTTCTTCCAAAATTGCTATTTTGCGGAGGGATTACTAGGGGGAAGAGCAACATTTTGAGCCAAAATCAGGGACAGTTGAGAAGTTTGGCTATGCCTAATTCTATAAAGCAATTTATTTGCAAGCACCTCTCAACCTGTTAATGCAATAAATCTGGACAAGGCCAAATATATTGGGGGAACATATAAACAGTACTAAAAGTTGCTCTTGTATAAACTGAGACAGTTGATAGAACAACAGATTTTACTTTAGCATGCATTTTTCTGAAGGTTATGGAGTCTGAAACTCAGTGTATCATTATTTAGTGACTTAATTCCTAAATGATTTGCCAGAAAACCACAAATTTTATGAGGAACAAACCAAAAATAAGAAGCAAAAATCTATTCATTCTTTGAAAATCTGGACATTTGGGAGGTATAGTTCAGCTGGGGCTGTCTTTAAGTTTGCCACCCTCCCCCCTCACAAAATCATGGTCGAATGGAGCCTCCCCCTGCAGCCATTCCAATGATCCATTACTTGGCTATTTCACTCCATTTATAAACACTAATGTGCATACTGATTTACTTCTATGATGATTTGGACTTCATTTGAAAGTTTTATTTTGCATTTTACAGCACAAACACTAAGACATCTGCTAAACAAACTTAGCATTACAACTTCTCTGCCCTTGAAACTCACATTCATTGAAACAGCATTGAAACCCACATTCAAAGAAAATACATTTTACCAGTGGCAGAACTGCCCAATTCAGAACATCTTTCCAGTAAACAATGAAACAAAATGCATGCACCCATAATGACAAAACTTCCCAGTTCAGAACATTTCCATCATAAAAGTCTACTCAAACTTCTACAGTCCACCATTATCAGTAAATATGCACAATTCTACAGTCCACCATTATCAGTAAATATGCACAATTCTACAGTCCACCATTATCAGTAAATATGCACAATCTCTGAAGAAGTAAAAAAGTCATCTAAATAATTCCACATTAAAGCCATGTCCAACCCGGAATTAATGGACATGCTCCACCTCAAAAAATCCAAATCCACCAGAGCCACGAGAGCAAGAGACTTAAACCTCAACACGGATATAAATAGGATGTGCTGGAGGGACAGATTCATCACCCAGAGACTCCCTACACTATGGAACAGAATCCCAGTCCATGTGAGGCAGAGCCCCTCACTGACTCTGTTCAAGAGAAATCTTGACGAGTGGATGGGAGATCGTAGGTTTACCCCGGGAATCATATCTGTATCACTGCTGGACAGAGGCACAGCAAATTAATGGGTATAGTATTCTCATCCTAAGGGGTGGTGAAAGCCACACACACTCTGGCTAGGCTTATAAATGCCCTAGGGCAGATAGCCTAATATGAACCTATGAACCTATGAAATAAATCTGTAACTAATGAAGAGGTTGCTGCTAGCAAACACCTTTATATTTCATGGTTTCATCGAAAAATAAAGTGTCTGATGCCCCTGAGGAATAAATTGCCTATATTACATTAAAAATGATAAGCTAGTAATATTGCAATAGGAAATGGATAGCAAACCGATAACAGGCTCATAGTATCTTAACTTTTTCAGTACGGCAGCATTCACCCCTTGTGGGAGTAGAACCAACAACCATCTGCATCAAAAGCAAGTACACAACCTGTTGTGCTATTAACAATGCAAGCTGACTTACCTTAAGCAGCACTAAACTTCTCTTCCCCTGCAGCTCTCAGCTCCTTGTAAAATGTACTCAATACTCAACTGCATCTCAACTTCGCAACACAAGAAATCTGGAAAAAGTCAAATTTATTGGGGGGGGGGGTCAAAAGCCCAAAAACCAGGGACACATTAAACATTGCTTGTATAATCTTGGAAAGTTGCTAGAATAAAATGCTGCGTTACCACCATACATTTTACTGCCAAGGTCCCTGTGCAAAAGAGTCAGAGCAACATACCATTACGGCAAATCAGCTGCTTTGTGAAAGAAAGGAAGACTGAAACTTAAATGGCTATCATTTAATGAATTCATTTCTCACCATAGCTGTCAACCTCTGAGCACAAAACACCAGGACAAACTCAGTAATGAGGGAATACAGCCCTCAAAAGATATTCAGTGAATTCAGTTCTTGCTATAGCTGTCAACCTTAGCACAAAAAACCTGGACAAAGCCAATAATGGGGTAATACAATCCCAAAAATAAGGACACATTTCAAATATTCATTTTATAAACTTACAAAACTGCTAGAATAGAAGGTTGTGTTACTATGTATTTTCTGAAGAATATGAAGTCTGAAATACAAATCCTTGTGAATTGTACTTCTGACTGAACAAAAACAATTTTCAGCAGAGGCCCAGGGAGAAATACTGCAGACACATGTCTTTGTAAAATGGCAGGACACCAGAGCAAATCCACACAAACACAGGGATGAGATGCAGACTCCACACAGAAGGCACCCCAGTCAAGAATCAAACCTGAAAACCTGCAGCTGTGAAGCAACAATACTACCACTGCACCATCAAATATCAGGCATTGCAATATTTAGAAACCACAGATATTATGAGGAACAGATCAGATCAAATATGAGGCAGGGATGAGATGCAGACTCCACACAGAAGGCACCCCGGCCAAGAATCAAACCAAAAAACCTATAGCTGTGAGGCAACAATTCTACCACTGCACCATCAAATATGCACAGAATTAAACATTCAGAAACCTGAAGTCTGAAATTCAAATGCCTGTCAATTTTATTTAACATTTGTTAATCAGGACAATCTGACTTGGAACAAAAAAACAATGCAGACATGTCTTTGTAAGTAACATAGGACACAAAAGCAAACCCACACAAACACAGGGAGAAGAAGCAGACACCACACAGAAGGCACCCCAGCAAAGAATCAAACCTGAGAACCTGCAGCTGTGAAGCAACAATACTACCACTGCACCATCAAATATCAGGCATTGCAACATTTAGAAACCACAGATATTATGAGGAACAGATCAGATCAAATATGAGGCAACGATCTGCAATTTTTTTTATAAATGGTGGTGGGTAGGGAATTCAGGTCATTAACACCTGTGTACAAGGTACAGGGTTCAAGCCTGGGTATCTCTACCTACCACCATTTGTTCTCTCTAGCCACCAATATATAGTAACTGGGGCATTTCACACACACACTACAACGATCAGTGACCCAGTACTCCTGCATGCTCCTTTACCTACCAGAATTCTGTGACCGAAGCCTGCGCACTAAAAAAGTCTCGCAAGTCCTGCGAGAGCAGCTCAGTCCTCTCATTGGCTGTGGCTGAAGCAGTCCGGAGCTTGCAGCAGCAGTGATTGCTGGGTACCTGCTTGTCCCTATCTGGACTGCTGGTAAGGCAGTTGTAAATTTTTTGTTTAACATATATATATTTTTTTTCTAGGTGGGGGGGGGGCTGCAGTCCGGCAGTCTGATAGGATGAGCCGCCCCTGACCTATAGATTAATCTTTTGAATTTATTGACGTATTTATTTTATGCAACACATTTTATGCAAGTATATTTTATGTAAGTATTTTTTAAGTTTGTACTTCTAGAGCTACTTTTAAGTGTGTCTTTAAGAGTGTGTGTGTTTCTTTAAATATTGCTGGTCCAGGCAAGGAGCCTCTTTCTGAGTCTTTAAGAGGAAGGAAGTTACTCTGGTACAATTTCTGATTAAGTTATTGTGTTTTGGAACAAAAACGCTAAAACGGTGGTGAATAAATATTTAGCTGGGACTTTTGGTGTGGCTTTTTTTTATTTTCAAGATAACATCAATTTCTGTATGTCAAAACCTATGATTACTGAAAAAAAATAGATTGAAAATGGAAAACAAAAGGTTTCCTTTCCTAATTAATAACAAAAAAACCTAACAGTGCAGATTGCCTGACTAGTAGTACTGTTAGGGAAGGCATTTTGGTAAGATAATGTGTAAGGCTTGGGTTAGAGGGCAGTGGCAAGGGAGAGTTAGGGACAGCACACATGAGTAAGGTGGTACAGAAAAGTAAAACCGTGTTTGCGGAGGGAAGCTTGATTTGCATTTTTGGGAATTGCCATCTCATTAAATTGGTATCCTCCTAGATGTTTAGGAGGAATTTGTAAAAAAAAAAAAAGTGTTTGTGTGTGTGTATGTATATATATATATATATATATATATATATATATATATATATATATATATATAAATATATATAAAATCACAGGGAAACCTGGAACTACATGAGCACTGAAGCATTGAAGATGGTGGTTGAGCCTCCTTAAAACCAAGAAATAGAGCCACAGACTGTAGCCAATCTCAGCTGAGACTTCAAAGTAATCAAGCACTTATAATTTGTTTAGAAGTCAATACTTTATTTAAAAATAAAAAAAAAAAATATTAAGTAGATGACAGTTTTGCCTTTAACCAAGATTCATCAGATCTAATAAATTTGATGACACTCTGTTAAGGGCGAAAGTGCTCCTCCTCCTAGGACATGCTGCAACTTAACTAAAAGTGGGAAGATTTATGGACCATGTCAAGAGATGAAACTATCAGGCTCATGAAAGATGATAAAGGGAAAGCAACACTGGTAATGGACACTGGGCATATAAGACAGCAAGATGTTATTTATTTTAACTAATAGTGATTATTGTAAACAAGTCATTAAGAGAGATGTCTTAGAATGTTATAGACATATTGATACTTGGTTGATTATATGAGAGTTGGGTTGAAGGGAGAATATTGGAAACCATGTATGATTACATTGAAGTGAAGGACCCTGTTGTTGGCATAATCTTTGGTATTACAACGATTCAAAAAAAGTGAGCATGATCCCCTTTTACATCCTAATGTTTCTGCTAAGGGATCTCTACTGGAGCTGGAATCCACTTTTGTAAATTTAGCACAGAAAGAGGCAATTTTTAAATATCTGCCCTTCACCACGGGTTCATTTCACTACAAAGAAAAACAATATCTGGTTTACTAATTCAGGAAGACATATGAGTGTCATTTGTTGTCAAGTCTATAGGAAGCTATACCCCATGATGCTGGGAATGATTGGGTAGGTAGAATGTTATTTAGTGACAGTACCTATGCAGAAAGTGAAGTAAGGTTTCTAGGAAAGTGGAGCAATAATATATTGATTTATGATTACTTCACTTTCAAAGGAAAGTATTATCAACGGATGTGAGAGGTAGGCATGGGGGCTACTGTGGCCCCAAATTTGTCAATTTAGTTCTGGATTACAGGAAGAAAATAATTTTTGTATGAGAAATGATTTTGGAAAGGAGAATTCGACATGAGGTTTATTGATGACCCCTTTTATATTGAGAGATTCCAATAAGGAGTGTGATGCTTTTTTAAATGGTATTAATTTGGATATTCAGTTGTCTATCTGAGGAATACACAAAGCATTATTTTTTGGACACTGCGATTTGTAAGAAAGAAGGCATATTAGAGGTTTACCTAAGTTATAATAATTCAGCAAGCCCATTTTGGAAGTGTGCACTCCTATATAAAAAGTATGGTTGAAGTGTGTATAGTAGAGTAAAAATTTAACCACAGGAGAAGACAACAAAAGTGAACTTGGACAGCTTCTGGCAAAATGATTTTTTATTAATGGTGTATACAGAGGATATTTTCAATAAGTACAACAATGCTATAGCAGAACTCAAAACAACACAGAACAAGAGCAAAGCCAGGAAAAATTCAGATTTAATACAGTTAAACACTTGTGTCAACCACAATAACTGACTTCTTCAGAAAATGAATAAAAAACTCAATTGAATTTTAAAAACAGAAGCAGTAACATGGCAAAATACCACACCAATCAACAGGCAAATGTGGTGAACAAAGAACACCTGTACCAATTCATTATTAATAACATGATTAAAAAATCTTTTCAAAGAAATGTAGTAATTAATGCTTGGAAATGCAATAGCATTTCAATGCAATTTTCAGTCAACTTCCCTGCATTTTAAAAAAGTACTGACATCAGCCCCCCCAAAGATAAATTAACATTATGAGTTACAAAAAATGCACTTTTAAAAAACAGTACATGTAATAAAAAGTCTATAAAAAGATTTTTCTGTTTTGCAATTTTTAATAACATGTATGTATTTTTCAATATATTGATTTTGGCATCTAATAGTGTTTCCTGCATAAAAGCTCTTGCATGAATGGCAGGTTGCAAGAAAAGTAACACCTGTTACAGTGCAGGAAAGCCTGCTATTAATAAAATGATATATATATATATATATATATATATATATATATATATATATATATATATATATAAAATGTGTGTGTATGTGGTTCCCTTGCATTTGGTTGAGCATTGCTAGGGGTTGTTGAGATTACTGAGCATCCAGATAGTTTCATAGGAATTTTCATAGAATTTCATAGATTCATACTACTATACTAACTGCCCTTGTAGCATTTTTAAAGCAGCCAATTATCCCTTGACTCAAACAACCCCCTGCACCTTGTGTTTGTAAGGCAAACACCTTAACCATTAGGCCACCCTCCCAACCCAATAGTTGAATATTCAATATCTTGAAGTGCTGTTTCATCAAAAAAGGTGAATGGGGATTGGGAGGGGTTACAAGTGTTATGTGTTTATTTGTGAGTGTGTATATTTTATGGTTAAGATCAGGGTTAGGTGAGGTTTAGATTTCAAGTTTGCAGTGTGTGTTGGTGCATGTTTGTGTGTCTGAGTGTGTCATGTGTAGTGACAGTGTTACAGGAACATTTTCTTTAAGGTAAGGTGTGGAGTTATGGTTGGAGAAGGGGCAAGGTTAGGGTTTTATATTTTATTAGTTGCTAGTTTGCCTCCACGCTCTGCCACGATTTACTATGTGTCTTTGGAATTTTTTGTTAAAATTAACATGCATTACTGAGGTGATGCAAGGGGCAAAGCTCCCCAGCCGATCTCAATAATGTGTGCTAACCCTAACCCTGCTCCATCCCTAACTCCACACTTTACATAAAAAAAAAAAAACTTCCCATAACACTGCTTCTCTTTAGACAAATTGGAGGCTAATGTTATGTGGGGGGAGGGTTAGTATAAAGATTAGGAAAGGAACTTGTTTTCCTTTTTCGATCCTTCACAAGTTCATTGTTTAGGTGATCTGGTTTTATGTATAGTCAATCTTATACAATTATCACTTCTCCCCCTTTCACAAAGTTACATTCTGTACTTTGACGTGATTTTACAAAAACTGATAGCCACTTGTCAGGATTTCTTTCTTGACTGACAGAAAAACCTTATTTGCATTTTAATTGCATTGGCAGAATATTTTTTTGTTTGAATTGGTAACCTGGGCGGTACAAAATGTGATCATTAGCTGACACTCAGGGTTATCAAAAGTATTTTCAGATTTCTGCAAGTTTGAAAGGCAGCAGCCTTAACATTTTAGCTCCAGATTGCTTGTTCAGGCACTGCATTTTAATAATATGTTTTTGTAGTATTTTTTTAGCTGCACAATATTGTTGGTACACATTAGTTAAGTCAAGAATATATATGCTTTAAGCATTCAGATATGTTACTAATGCAATACAACTAAAATATATTATGTATAATAATGATTATTGAAGAATATGGAACTTACAACAGTGTTGAGAAAGCTAGTAATATGAGTGTTGGAGTGAGTCTGAAGTCTGCAACTAAAAGTTGACAAAATGTTTTTTGTGGTATTGGGTTTGATTCCCTAATCCTTTTTCTGTCTCCTATGCCTTCACTTTGTCAAACAGTGCTCTGGGGCTTTTGGGAAATTGGGGTAGACTCCTCAATAGTCTCCTTGACAGCATACCTGGTTATTACCTATGGATGCAAACTAATATAGGACAATACATGAGATAAAATTAAAACCTTTTTTAAACACTGTAATTTGATTTCTTTATAGTAAACATATATAACCTATATAAAGCATTTATTTGATGATATGTATAGTTTTCTCATATTTAAAATAAGAGCAACTAGCATAAGTGGGTATAAGACAGTAAATGAGAACTAGAAAGATAGTTTGAATGGTATATCTATCTATATAAACTAAGAGCCTAATGTTCCATGGATGTCTAGTAGTTTTCCTTTTATTTTCATATTTATTTATTTATTTACCCTGACCCCATGTGCAAAAATGGGGAAAAGAGTTTGTGGATGGATGAATGAATGGATGTATCTGTTTAAATTTATTAACCGGGTAGACCAGTGATCAGAAATGTTCAATTTCAGTCTTAGCCCGTATTATTCTAAAGATATGAGTTATTGTGGAGATCATAAAATAGGAGTTAATAACAGCTATATCTATGTGACTGATATAAGATGCCTTCTTTAAAATGTGTTTCTTTAGTCTAAATGGCCTCAACAGTGGAAATACGGGAGGTAGGTTGCTTAAGTATGAAAAATTCATAAAACATAAATAGCCTTTTAAATGAAACCCATTTATTGCAAGATGATATTAATAAAATGAAATACAAAAGAATATATAGTACTAGCAAGTTATAACTTTAAAGAAAAGAGGAGCAGAAATCTTATGGTGAAATTCTATTATAATGCCTAGGGTAATAGACTCATACAGTGATGATAAAGGTGTGATTTGTACTTTCATAACTGAGTATAAAAATAATCTTAACATTAGCAAATGTATTTATTTTACTTTTGTTTACTGGAAAAACCTAACTGAGTCAAACAATTTCCCCTTTTTCAGTGGAGGCCAGGGAAGGAAAGCTCCATTACAAGAAAAAAATAATACATTTCTAAAAGTAATATATAATATATATATTTTGCAGCATTGTAGAGGTGAAATTAGCAATATACATTATAAAACAATGTTGGCATGAGTAGAACATAGTGTAAAATTAGAAAAGCATGGGTGAAGTGATATTATGCACTGCAAATACTATTAGCAAAGACATTAGGTACTGCAATACTATTAACAAGACATGGAAACAACTGAAAATAATAAAATAAAATAAAATGGCATGAAAATAGGAAGTGATTGATCTTCTAGATGATTCATGCATTGAGAAAATATGGGGGAGGAAAATAAGCAGAGTGAGTGTAGAAAGAGGCATAAGCCTGCTTTAGAGTAGTACTGTTGAACAAGTGAAGTAAATAGATTGGATAAAATAGGGGGACAGTGAAATAACACTGATAAAGAGTGTAATTAATAGAGATGATAAAAAAGGGGGGGCTGGGAAGGTAGAGTGGGTTAATATGTAGGTGTGAGGGAGGAGATGAATAGATAGTTGAGTGTTACTGCTGTACAGTCCAGTGAAATAATAGAATATATAGGAACTAATAAGAGAGATGAGGGTAAAATGGGGGAGAGAGAAGATGGATAGATTATCTGGGATTGGTACAGGAGCAGAGCTAGTTGTTGAAGTGCTCTTTTAGTAGTATTTTAAACTTTAAAATATTGATCGTGTTGATAATTGCTTGGGGTATGTTGCTCCAGATTTTAGATATTTTGTTTTATACCAGGATATCTCAGTAGCAGTTGTTGGATTTAGTTACTTCTAGGAGTACTTTGTTGGTTGTTCTTAGGGTTCTTTTGCTACAGTAGGGATGAATAAGGTCCTTTAGAGCAGGGCAGTTGCTAGGATGGTGAAAAACACTGTGTATGAAAATTATTTGGTTGAAGGTTAGCAGATTAGGTTGTTCAAGCCAGTTTAGTTGACAAAGAGAGGTGCAGTGGTGTGACCTGTAAAGGAGGCCAGTGGCAAATTTTGATGTTTTGTTGTAGCAAGATTCCAGTTTATTTAAGTCTGCTTTTCTAAGATTAGTGAATATAGGAGAGGCATATAGAAGGGAGGAAAGAAAATGAGCATTGGCTATGGATTTTCTGGTGGTGTCAGTAAAGAAAGGCTTGACTCTATAGAGTGAACCTAGCTTAATGTGTGTACCCTTTTGATAGTTGTAGCTAGGTGTTTATTAAATCTAAGGTTGTTGTCAATTGTAACACCAAGACGTTATGTGTTCAACAGGTTCTATTATAGTATTATTAGTGAAGCGGGTGGTGAAGGTTAGATAGAGACTGTGAACTTTTTTCTCAGTGAATAGTATGAGTTTAGTTTTGTTAGGGTTAAGAAGTTGGGAGTCAAAGAGGAATTTTTTCAGTGTCGTGCAAGGCTTTCTGGATAGTTTGTAGGAGTTCTGGAAAACAGTGAACTGAGCATATGAGAAAGGAGTTGTCTGCATACTGGACTATGTTTGCATGTTTGGTAGCAGAGTGGAGTTTGTTGGTGAAGATGATGAAAAGTAGTGGTCCAAGTATTGACCCTTCTGGCACACCGACAGAGACAGGTAGTAGGGGAGAAAGTTCATCTTGCCACTTTACTGCCTGTGTTCAGTCAGTTAGATAGCTATGAAATGAGCAGAAGGACGTTTGGGAAAGATTTAAGGAGACTAGTTCATTGAGCAGTTTCTGATGTGAAACAGTGTCAAAGGCTTTTGACAAAATGAGAAAGATGGTAGGTGCAAGTTGCCCAGAATTCCTGATTTGGTTAATTGAGTTGGTGCAATGCTTGGATCTATAACCATGCTGGGATGCAGATAGGAGGTTATTTTTTATTAGATAGTTGAGTAGTTGAAAGTGGATTCAGTTTTCAAGGATTTTAGTTGTAGGGGGGAGAATAGCTATTGGATGGTAGTTTGTGAAATCTGTGGAAGTGCCATCCTTGTGCAGAGGGATGATGTAGTGAATTCTGGGACTACACTCATTGTCTGGATTTCATACCATTGTGTATTTTTGTTATCTGGAAATTTTAACTTCAAGTCTGAATGGAAATAAAATAATGACAGGATACTTTAAATGTATGTTTTAAGAAAATTATACTATTGCAATTAATAAACCTAACATTTCAGCCTCAGCTAAGGCTTTCATAAATGTTACTGACTTACTTAATCTTATAGATGTTAGTAACTTTTTTTGAATCAAATTCCTTGCTTCACATTCATTACTATTATAGATTTAATACAAAGGGAGTGAAAAGTTAAAGTTATAAACAAATAGTAGATTAGGGTCTATATTAAATCAGCGAATGCTTAAAAAAGTGAATGCTGATTTATCGACCCCATGTAAGTGAAAGCTTACAATTCTGAATACTCGGAACAACGATTTTTTTCCCAGGGAAAAAAATTGCTGTTCCACAAAAAAAATAAATAAAAATAAAAACATTAAAACATTGCATAAAATGGGGGTCTTCGCCTCCCCACACCCCCTACTTAAAAATACCAACTCCGAGATCACACTACAGTGACTAAAATGGCAATGTAATGGAGACGACCAAGTGATTTCTTTCTCAGGGAAAGAAATTGCTTATATGCCATTTCGCTATTTTGCTGTTTCGTGCTTTCAAGTTCAATTAAGATGCATTTGAAGGATTGCGTCTTCGATCATATAACAGGAACCCATAGATTATTGGGCCATGAAATTAGAAGAGGAATTTAATTGGTACATAGCAGAACAGGAATTTCCAGAATCTTGGAAGGAGAGTATAACAGTTCCCATTCATAAAAAATAAAGTAAAAGTATCCCAATAACTATCATTTAATAACCCTTATAGATTCTTCATTGCAAATTTTTGGTACTATAGTGATGCAAAAGTTAAAATGAGAAATCAGTGAAATTGGCAGTTCATTTATCAATTTGCTTATGTAATTCAGAGATCAGCTAACTCAAGGATGTTATATCCTCAATCATATAATATAGAAATATGCCAAATCGAGGAAAACAAGCATCATAAGTAGCATTTATTGATTTAACACTTGCTTTTAACAATGTTTATAGGAATAAATTACAGGAAATAATGTAAAACCATAAGTAAGAAGGTCACTGGAAAACCAATCAGTAAAAACAAAATGAAAACTCCAGCAAAGCTAGAACTTCCACTGAGCGACCTCCCAAACCTCTTGTATCATAAGCACATGGGATACATGCAAGTGACCCTTATGAACATCAGGTGTTTCAGCTAATTGACAATTCTGAATGTCCATGACTTCTTTCATCATTTTAATGGACAATTTCAGGCCAATAAAGCCAAACCCCACTAACTGTGAATAGGCATATTTTGACCTTGTTATGATCTCATCAGCACAGCACAAGCAGAGTGTTTGACTAGGCATAAGAAACACAGAGCTGTTATACCCAGCTGATGTCCATTATCATTGATGTCACTGCAAAAATATCCCAGACAACAAACTAAAACAATAAGTGAGAAGGTTACTGAAAAACCAATCAGTGAAAACAAAATGAAAACTCCAGCAAAACCAGAACTTCCACTGAGTGACCTCCCAAACCTCTTGTATCAGAGGCACATGGGATATATGCAAATGACCTTTATGAACATCAGGTGTTTCAGCTAATTGGCAATTCTGAATGGCCATGACTTGTTTCGTTGTTTTAATGGACAGTTTCAGGCCAATAAAGCCAAACACCACTAGCTGTGGATATGCCTATTTTGGCCTTGTTATGACCTTGTCAGCACAGCACAAGCAGAGTGTTTGACTAAGCATAAGAAACACAGGGTTGTTATACCCAGCTGATGTCCATTATCATTGAGGTCACTGCAAAAATATCCCAAACAACAAACTAAAACAATAAGTGAGAAGGTCACTGAAAAAACAATCAGTAAAAGCTTGCATATCCACAACTAGTGGGGTTTGGATTTATTGCCCTGAAATTGTCCATTAAAATGATGAAACAAGTCATGGGCATTCAGAATTGCCAATTAGCTGAAACACCTGATGTTCATAACGGTCATTTGCATATATCCCATGTGCCTCTGATACAAGAGGTTTGGGATGTCACTCAGTAGAAGTTCTAGCTTTGCTGGAGTTTTCATTTTGTTTTTACTTGTTTTTTTTGGTGCTACCGGAGTTTTTGCTAAGGATTGGTGCATCTTTGGCAAAGTTCTCATTTTTATCCAAATGTGTTTCCTGTAACATCATTTGCACCATACACATCTTAATATAAGTCAGTGCTATTTGATTTTTGTCTACACTTTCAGTGCCATTGACATTCCATGATAAAACTGATAAGACAGTTGTTCTGAAAAGAAGCTATTACTTTTGCATGCTCTGCATGATGATTCTTTTGATTGCTTGCAACTTACACACACACACATTAATGCTTGGCAGGGTGATCTGCTTCTTCTCCCCTGTTTGAACCCATGTCACATTTTCCCAAATGTTATGATTTAATAAAACATTACATTAATAGCAAAACACACTTGGCAAAGACCAGACACAGAAAAAAAGCAACTCCAAATCAATATTTAAAGCATATTTGTGAACATTAAGCACTTTCATCCCTGAAATACCGGAACTTCATCAGAAATAGGAGTGGTTACTACCTAGAAGCTGTAGTTTTATTGGCCATTTTGGGTCAATTCTAAACTCCTTGATCTGTCTCTCTTAAAACCAGGCTGCCTCGTGGTTTTGGTGTCTTTTCAGGCTTGCTAGTTGTTGGTGAAGCACCTACCAAGGGGATAAAACGCTGAGAGAAGAAAAGGAGCTACTTTTGTGATTTTAAGTATTTTCTTCTGATTTTTTTGTTAAGTTTTACTGCTTTGCCGCCTACTTTTTGGCATTTTCCGGCTTGCTAAAGGTTATATCTGTAACAGTACTTATAACACATCTAGAGCCTGTTTACTGCATTTCCTGTGTTGCACTTAATTTAAAATCATTTTTTCCCCTAAAAACTGCATTTTACCTGATTTTGGCCTAGCTCTCAAGTGTGGGGTCATTTATTGCACTGTTGTGATTATTTTGCTGCTTGTGTATCTCTACTACTTTTAAACTACAAAAAAAAAAAATCTTGCTTTTTTCCCACTTTCTGAAAGTTAAGAAAGTTCAGTTACAGATTTGCTGTTCTAAACTGTTTGGAAGTTTCTAGAAGGCCAGTGCTTGCTTGGGCTAAAGGGAAGTCTCTGTGTTCACCAGTGGGAGTGGTTAACATTGAACAGCCTGCCTGTCCCTGGAGGAGTGGTTACTACCTAGAAGCTGTAGTTTTATTGGTCATTTTGGGTCAATTCTAAACTCCTTGATCTCTCTCTCTTAAAACCCTACAACTCTCTTTTTGCGTGGTTTTGCGCAGTGAGCAGCATCGGGCAGCGCTGCCTAAACAGGTTTAAACTATTCCAGGCTCCACAAAGTCTGCTCTTCACTTTTTCCCTTAGGACTGTTCAAACTCTCAAAGTAATCACTCTATTCTCTTTCTAAAGCCCTGCAATTGCTCAGCTGTTATAAGGAAACACTAACTAAAGCACTACACCCTCCTTGACTTCTCATAAGTATTAGACTCCCGATTGGTCCTTCCTGATCAAGTGAAAAATCAGTTCCCTTCCCTAATCTAATCAGTAAAAAAACAGTTCCCTATACTAATCTGGTATGTCCAAGGGTCAGTTTCAAGGTTACTCTCCAGTCCAGCTGGTGAATTTTGGAATTTTGAGGCAATGTTACAATTGCCTTATGTACACAGACAACCCTCTCCTCCTTCCAACAAACTCTAATACATGAGAGAGAAGCAGTTACACAGTCAAACTGGAGGCAGAGCCTCAACAAACCCAAGACTGGTCAGTCAAGTCAAAGGAGGAGAAACCACCACCACCACCACCACCTCACCACACTCACCTATATCTGCTGCATCTGCACATACAACACATAAACACACAAAACAAGGCTCGAGGAAAAAAAAAAAAAAACAAAAAAAAAGGCCTAAAACAGAGATAAGCAAACAACCTCCTCTCTCAACAACAAACACACACAATCACATAAATCAAAAAAAGTGTGCCTCAGTCACAGCCCCCTTAAGGCCAAACAACACACCAAATACACTTGTTATAGGGGACTCTATTGTCCGGCACACTGACGTCCCGCTCACCAGACTGAACAAGGAGAAAGTCACTGTAAGCTGCCTGTTGGGTGCCAGGATCCACCACATAACGCAAGCACTCAGGTCACTCCAAAGCAAGTACAAGTATGACTCCGTCATTGTCCATGCTGGTGTGAATGACCTGAGACGTACCTCCCTGGACTACATAAAAAGAGACATAGAGAAGCTCTCTGACCATGTATCCCAGGCTGGTATGACCCTGACCTTGAGTAGCATCTTTCCCTCACCAAGAATGATGCCACAGTATAAAGACAAAATGATCAGTTTCAACAATTGGCTAAAGTATTGGTGTCATTCAAAGGGGATCCAGTGTCTGTCAGCCTGGGATGACATGCACAACAAGCCACGTTGCTTCGCTAGGGACGGCTTGCACCTGTCACGCTTAGGCTTTCGTATACTGGCCAAGGCTCTTGCCACCCTCATAGTGCCTTTTTTAGGCAAGGCTCAAAGGACAAACCCACCTCCATAGACAACCCAAAGATAAAAAAACTAAAGGTAATGCTACTCAATGCCAGAAGTCTAAACCTCAAGATGCACGCACTCGAGACTCTCCTCATTATGGAGAAAATCGATGTCTGTGCAGTAACAGAAACCTGGTTCAAGGCTCCTGAGAGCACCCCAGCACTACCAGATTATAACTCATACCATGCGTTTTGGCTCCAAAACTCGGACTGAAGCACAAAAGGAGGGGGAGTATCTATATTCATCAAAGATACCTACACCTCCAGGTTAGTGGCACTGCATGAAGCATCGGAAACCATCCATGTGCAACTAACAGCGGGCAAAACTGCCTTTCAGTTTGTAGCCTGCTACAGAACACCCTCCCTATTACAGGAACCCCACTTGGCATTCCTGAGAACACTGGAGAATATGAAGGTCTCTCCAAACACTATGTTATTGGGTGACTTCAACTACCCAAACATTGACTGGGAAAACTACTCAAGCCCAAACACCCTCGCCCAATGGTTCCTTGAATTTATAAACTCTAACACAATGGAACAATTGGTCACCACTCCCACAAGAGGGAACAACATATTGGACCTGGTCATCCCCAACATGGGGACTCTATGTTCCACACCAGAGGTAAACCCCTCATTGGTATGATCAGACCATAAACAAATTTCCCCTGGACATCCATATCCCGTCCCCACCCCCAGCCAAGGAAATTGCTGTAAAGAATTTCTCAAAAGCCAACTTTGCACTTCTCAAGACTGAGGTGGAATCCTTCAAAGCCCCTGGGCCAGAGGATAATACAGCCCAATCCGCAGAATCCTTTACAAATGCATTCTATGAGCACCTGCAGGAATGCATGGATAGTGCTATCCCAAATAAAACCAAGACTCACTCCTCCAAAAACAGGAGACCGGTCTGGTGGACCCCGGCCATAAATAAGCTATACAACAGAAGGAGGAAGGTACTACATGACAGAGCAAAATCCCAAAAAGGGAAGGCATCTCTGATCAGTATTAGCAAGAAACTTCGATCCCTCATAAAATCATCAAAGGCCAGTTTTGAAAGAAAAATTGCCCTAGACACTAAAGATAATCACAAGGCCTTCTTTAGTTATGTCAGGAAACTCCCAGATATGCTCTGAATTGTTGCATAACGGTACAAAATATACCAAACCTACAGACATAGCCAACATCCTGGCAGACAGATTCAGTGCAAACTCCCCCCTCCCCCAAAGGAGCATGCGCCTATCCCAACTGAATGTAACCTCCTGACATCACAGATGCACAGGTGAAAGCTGCCCTCTCCAAAGCAAAATACACAGCATCTATGGGACCGGACGGTGTCCCAGGCTGTGTCTTACACGAGCTCCAAGAAGAACTGAACCCTCACATTAAGTCACTGTTCAAACTTAGCCTTACTACAGGATATGTACCCAAAGAATGGTGTACAGCTACAGTGGTCCCACTCCACAAAGGTGGTGCCACAACGGACCCCGGAAACTATCGCCCCATAAGCCTGACCAGTCTGGTCTGTAAAGCTATGGAGCGTATTATCATGGAACTCATAAACAAAGACATTGGGAGCCTCCAGACACTGGACCCTACCCAATTTGACTTTGTTAAGGGCAGATCTTGCCTCTTAAACCTAGCTTATTTCTTTGAAACAGTTACCAAAGCCATAGATGAGGGCAAGGTAGTCCACACAGCCTACCTGGACCTCGCAAAAGCCTTTGACACAATATCCAACTCGGGCATCATAAATAAGCTTACCAGCTTAAATATCAACCCCTATATCACAAGATGGGTTGCAAACTGGCTCAGAGATAGAACCCACATGGTCAGAATCGCAGGTGCCATGTCCGAATCCAAACCAGTTACAAGTGGCGTCCCACAAGGCTCAGTTCTGGGACCTCTCTTGTTCGGTATATACTTCTCTGAGGTTCAGGTTAACATGGGGGGATTATGGCTGGCAAAGTTCGCAGATGACTGCAAACTGGGGGCCATAATCGAATCTCCAGCTGACACAAGCATCCTCCAAAAGGGTCTCACAGAGACGGATGCTTGGTGCCAGAACAATGGCCTCAAGCTAAATGCTAAAAAGTACATAGTCATCCCCTTTGGGATAAACAAGGTGCCCACAAATTACCACATAGTTGGTAATCCATTAAGTACGGAAGAAGTAATTAGAGATTTGGGGACCAACGTAGATAGTAATCTCTCCTTTGATAATCACGTTGCCAAAGTGGTTAGAAAGACCTTCTATATAGCCCACCTTATCACGAAAGGGTTCGCATCTAGATCAAGAGAGGTCATTGTGCCCCTCTACTCATCACTCATCAGGTCCATAATTGAATACAATGCTCCTTTTGGGATGTACCTTACACGACACCTGCAGCAACTGGAGAGACCCCAAAAGTACCTCACCAAGAGGATCATGGGCTACAAACAGATGTCCTATGCAGCTCGACTAAAGAAACTCCAGCTCTACTCAGTTGCTTACTGCCTACTCAGAGGCGATCTATGCCTGACGTACAAAGCCATGTCAAACCCAGAATTAATGGACATGCTCCACCTCAAAAAATCCAAGTCCCTTAGAGCTATACGCTCCAGGGACCTAAACCTCAGCACAAAAATAAATAGGACATGCTGGAGCGACAGATTCATTTCCCAGAGGCTCCCCTCACTCTGGAATAGAATCCCAATTCATGTTAGACATAGCCCCTCGCTGACCCTCTTCAAGCAAAATTTGGACGCGTGGATGGGAAATCGCAAATTCACCCCGAGATCTCTCCTGTCTCCTTGCTAGACAGAGGCACAGTAAACTAATCTTAAAAGAGTACCTTCTGTGACCTACTTTACAGAGGTACAGTAGGCTAATCTAATAGGGAGGCGGAAGCCAAATACACTCTGACTAGGCTTATAAATGCCCTAGGGCAGATAGCCAAGTATCTACCTATGAACCTATGAACCTATAAGTTATACACATCCCCACTTACTCATAAGTGTTTCAAAATTGTCAAAACACCCTATCAAAACTCATATACAATTAAGAATGAATCAATAAAGCAATCATTAAATATGTACCACACCAATCTAAATCAAAGTCAGAATTTGTAAACACAGTTAATAACAATATACTTATCAACTAAATGCAAACTACAAAAAAGTGCTCAGCTTTGCTCAACCAAAACATTCCAACATATTTAAAACTAAATTAAAATGTATATATCTATACTGATCAAAACTTATTTTAAAATATATATTTAAAATATATATTACATGTATATTCTTACTATTATAAATAATGTAAATAGTAGTTGCCTTAATATGCAGCATCAATCAAGTTGAAGCAGAGCATTAAAGTTAAAATGAAGGGAGGGGAACAATACAGTATTACAACTTAGTCACCATTAATTTTAATGCAATAGAAATGGATATAGCATCATTTAACCCAGGTGTTTCACCAGCATTCAAACATAGCTGCCACTATAACTCTTTGTATTTTACAGTGTAACTCCAGGGAGCATCCCTGGAGTTCTGAGCCACCTGTTCTAATGCAAAGAAATATTTTTTATTCTCACCACATACAGTCTTGTGTCTATACAATGTATTTGTCTCATTTCTTTGCCTAACATTATAAAGGTGTTCATAAGTCCTCATTTGGAGTGAATGCTGTGTCTTACCAACATAAAAGGAAAAGCAAAAAACACATAAGGCCAAATATATTATTCTAGTAGTGTTACAATGAAAACTCTGCTTAAAATAAAAAATTATAATTTAAATTGGGTAATCTAATCACCTTACCTTTATATATATATATATATATATATATATATATATATATATATATATATATATTTATATATATAAAACTGCATTGTTTACAGGCACCACATTTTTGGTACCCTTTTCAAGCCCAGTTTTGACATTTGAACCTAAAACTGGAACTTTTCAATCTTTTCCTTTAAGTTGATACATCTTTTATATGTAAAATGGGGAGGGGGTCTTCTCCATCTGTTATCTTATTTCAGAGTCACCCCCGAATATTTTCCAATTTGCTTTAACCTGTTCCTTAATAATGTTACTTTCTTGAGAATATTTTAACACAAAACTGTTACAAAAAGATACCTCAGTCTTATTACCATTCGTGGACCTACCAGACCCTTGCTGTCCACTGGTGTCCAGCCTCTTAAAATAGGAAGGGATTTAAAACCCTGCCACTATTAATTTCCTGATGAATTTCTGAGTAAGGCATCAGGATAATCTCTTTCATGAAGTAAAGACTTTAAAAATTCTCATTCTACTTGTAAGTCCCTATCGCCATAAATTACCATGGTTAATCATACCAGTTGGCCTTTTACCAAACTATGTTTTTGTTTGACTGGATTACAACTTTCAAAATGCAAGTAACTATTAGAAAAACATAGGCTTTTGGTATAATTTGGATTTGAATTTTTTCCAGAAAAATGTGCAAATAATTAATACTCTCAACTGAAAAGTTATAAAGTGCAAAATGTAGTAGTGCCATTTAAATAATCTACAAAATCCTTTAATTCCACCTCATCCCGTTTCCAAATTACAAAAATATCATCCAAAGATCTGAAGTAAGTGGCAAGGTTCTTAGTGTATATGGATGGAAACACACAAGGAGAAAGGTTTTTGCACTTGTCTAGTGGGAAGAGGGGTACTTTGAAATGTGGTTGTTGTAAACAGTGTAAATTTATTCTTGAACAAGATAAGGTAGTGATAGGAAAGCAAGTAGTATATACCCCTTTCCACAGCACACAGAATTCTGTTGGAGTTATTTACATGGCAAAATGTTTGCAATGTGTCAGTTTCTACACTGGAAAAACAAAATGTAAATTCAGGGAACGAATATATGAGCATTTTCAAGATATTAAACATAAAAATGTAAAAAATTCCCTATATAAGCATGTCCAAAGTTTCCCATACCATAGCTTTGCTTTTTTTGGCTTGGATGTTATACCTAAATATGCTAGAGATGGGCCCTGGGAGGACTTAAATGGATGTAGGGAAATGATTTGGCAAATAAAACTAAATACTTGTGTCCCCCCAGGTTTGAATGAACACATCTCCATTGCTAGTGTACTATGTCTTAAATTGTATATGATTTAATGCTTTATGCAATTTTAGATGGAAAGTATAGACAATTTAGTTAGGAGACTTTTAATAGCAACAGAAATTGTTTTATAGGAAGATGTTTTAGGTTTTGTTGTGTTTTTAAATTATTTGATATTTTGCTATTGGATGTTTTAATCACATGATTTATTGGTAAAAGATATTTAAATGGTATTTTTAAATGTGTTTCTTAAGGATTCTGAAGAAGTCTGAAGATATAAGCAGGCGAAGGCACTTAATCCTAGTTTATTTTTGTGTGTATAATAAAATTTGTTCTGAGTGGTTCTGACACTTCAGTACCTTATTTGCGTTGCCTTTTTGTCCCTTTCTCTAGTTTATTCTCTGACAGCAATCATTGAGGGGAAGGCAGTCTCTCCCCTGCAGTCCAAATGTCTTCTTGACCTCTTCTCACTCTATTGCCTTTCTCTGTGTAATTATTTGCTCCTAGTACCTTGGTTCCTTTGCTAGTTTTTTCCAATAAATTCCAGCCCCCTCTTGCCTAGTCTGTGTACCCCTAATTGTAGTCATTCCTTTTGGTAGAATCTCTTTTCTCCATTCTCATGTTGGCTGAGTTCTTAAAATAATTTCTGCTTCTTTATAAATATAATATTCTGTATGGCAGTGATATCCAAAATCCCACCCTCTCCTTATTTTTAACCCCCAACTTCATCATAATTCCTTTCCACTTTGAATTATAGCTATCTGCTTATGTTATGTATATGAGCCTTAATTGTGTGGCTGTAAAATATCCCTTTAAATCAGGTAATCCTAAACCACCTTGCTCTATTAGAAGGATCAACTTATGCCACTTGACCCTTGCCCTCTTCCCCTCCCAGATAAAATCCTTCAACTCATTATTACTGTCTGCAACTTCTCTTCTAGTTGATAACAATATGCCTGAACTGTATATAAAGCTAAAGCGACTAAAACCATTTTCACTGCTTGTATCTTGATATCCATAAACAAGAGCTTCCAGCTTTTTGGTATTTGTATTATGTTTTGTTTAGTCTCTTCCCACATATCCTTAGCTGCCATAACAAAATTCTCTTTAATCCATACTCCTAAATACTTCATTTTATCATGTCACCATAAATATGGGTATTGCTGAACTATTTCATGTGTTGGCACATAGTTTACAGATGTAGCCTTTGTTTTGTCATCATTAATTTTATATTCTGAAAAGACATGAAACTGTTTCACAATGTTCCACAACACTGAGATGTCCTTTTTTGGTTTTCTCAAGTACAAATAATATTGTCTGCAAATACACCTAACATTTCTTGGTTACCATATCAATTATATTCCTGAATTCCTGCGTCCCTTATTTTCTTTGCTAATGGCTATAAATATAATGCAAATAAAAAAGGGGAAAGAGGACACTCCTGCCTGGTACATCTGTTCAGATACAACTTACCAGAGGGGAATCCTCACACTTTACTTTTTGCCTCTGATCCCTCATATAGCCTTCTAATTAACCTTATTATTGTATCAGGAAATGGAAAGGCTACTCATAAAATCCCAGCTTACTCTGTTGAATGTTTTCTCTTCATCAAGATCCACCCACCAACTACAGCAGTATTTTCTTACACTCTGCTTCCCTTTGAATCATCATTGCTCTATTAATGTGGTCAAACATTTGCCTCCCTTCCAGAATACCATACACTGATCCATATCTATCAGTTTTGGCAACATCTTTGCCATTCATTTAACCATTATAGACATAAACACTTAATAATCATAGTTTAAATTTGAAATGTGTCTATATTAAGCTGGCTGTGATGAGTCTTTACCTTTTTAGGTATCACAGCCACCACAGTTTTCTTCAAGGTTGTAGGTGTTTCCCCTCATTTTAAAATACTGTTAAACAAAATGTTCCAGATCTTTATCACTTATTTTCACTCCTAGCCTCCATCCAAACTTCCACAGCAATACCATCTGTTCCTGGAGACTTTCCTGCAGCTTGATTATGTCACCATTTTTATCTCATCTCCTCCTATCTTAACTGTTAATTGTTGAGCCTCAACTACCTCTAACCTTGACATACTTAAGTCCTGTGGATGTTTCCATTTGTGCTCTTTCTTGATTTCCATATTTGTCTGCTTTATACGTATTTTATAACATTTCCAAAATATCTCTAATTCCTCTACTGGATCTCTGGTTATTTTTCTTGTTATAGGCTGCCTATGCTTAGTAACAACCCTTTCTACTTTCTTCTACCTAAGTCATTATACTAAAAGCTTTTGTGCTCTGGAAACATTATCAGAAACAGTTGCTTAACAGCAGTCTTTCTAATCTCATGTATATCATAGGATCATAGAATCATAGGAGATTACTAGGCTATCAACCCGGAGATCATTGTAAGCCTAGCTGTTTCATCCCAATGTAATACCATAGAAATGGTAGTCAGTATCCCAGATTACATTTAGTGATGACTGTCCATATCCAGGAGGGTAGATGGGCTCGATCCCCAGTAAGAATTTATGGTGCCCCATCCACTTGCCCAGGTTCCTCTTGAACAGTGTCATAGAGGTGCTCTGTTTCACATGAATTGGTAGCCTGTTCAAAAGACATAGTAATCACTGGGAGATAAATCTGTCCCTCCAGCATGTCCTATTTAAGTCACAGGCCATTTTAGGTCCCTGGAACAGATAGCCCTAGTCCCATCTGATTTATGGATATGATGCAAGTTCATGAGGTTTGGGTCTTGGATTGCTCTGTAGGCCAGGCATAAGTCTCCCCTAAGAAATCTATATGATACAGAGTATAGTGACAGGGACTTTAGCCAGTCTGTGTAAGGCACATGTTGGAGCCCCTTGATCTTTTTTGTTAGAAATCTCTGAGGTCTCTCTAATTGCTTTGGGTGCATAGTACAGTACATTCTAAATGAGGCATTATACTCAATTATGGGCTGGATAAGTGCTGAGTATTGGGGGGTTATAACTTCTTTTGCTCCCGAGGAGATGCATTTACTAATCAAGTGTGCTATGTAGAAAGCTTTCCTTACTACAGTAGACACATGGTGGTCGAAGTTAAGGTCACAGTCAACTTTTGATCCGAGGTCCCTTACCACTTCATGGGTACTTAGGCTATTGTTGTTGATTTGATAATGTGAGGGGACATTCTTTGTGCTGAAGGGAATGAAGATGCATTTCTTTGCATCCAGTTTGAGGCTGTGACTAATACACCAGTTGCTGGTCTGTGTGAGGCCCTCCTGGAGTATACTGATATCATTTGAGGATTCAATGATTGCACCTAATTTACAGTTGTCTGAAACTTGGGCAGCCACAACCTCTTAGTTTTGACCTGAACTTTCTGGGAGGTATATACCAAACAGTAGGGGGCCCAGCACAGATCCTTGTGGCACCCCAGTGGTAACAGGTCTGATGGTTGATGTGGAGTCACCCACTTTGATAGTGTGTGTCCAGTTTGTGAGCCACTTGGTTTACATTCAGTTTTCTACATTTATCAGTACTGTCTGAATGTGGGATTTTGTCAAAATCGAGGTATGCTGTGTTCACAGATTTGCCCTAATCAATGGCCTTAGTCACATTTTCAAAGAAATCCACCAGATTTAACAGGCAGGATCTGCCTTTTATGAAGGCGAATTGGGTAGGAGATCCAGGGATTGGAGGTCACCTATGTCTTTATTTATGAGGTCCATAATGATACATTCCTTGGCATTACAGATGAGGCTTGTCAGGATTATGAGTCTGTAGTTCCCCAGGTCTTTTGCTAGGCCACCTTTGTGGAGGGAAATGACTGTTTCTATTCTCTATTCCACAGGAACAAAGCCTGTTGTTATGGTATGATTGAAAAATGTACTTAGTAGTGATGCTAATTCATGTTTTAGCTTGTTTAGAAGACAGCCTGGGATGTCATCTGGTCCCATAGAGGCTGTGTTTCTGCCAGGGAGAAGGCTTTGAGGACCTGCTCTTGAGATATGAAGGGTAGGGAGTGAGTATGGGGGAAGGTTTGTTGTAAGTTAAGAGGGGATAAGGGAGTGAAAGTTTCACCAAACCTATCTGCTAGCAGGTTTGCTATGTCTGTGGTATCAGTGTGTGTGATACCGTTGGCCACTAGTTCTGCACATGCTTGGGTCCTACCCTTTAGGTTATGTACACAGTTGTAAAAGGCCTTATGGTTATCATTGGCTGTGCTTGCTAAGTGTCTCTCAAAGGAGCCCTTGAAGGATTTGACAAGTTGACTTATTTGCCTGGAGGTTGCTTTTCCATTGCTGGAGCCTTGCCTTTGTTTTCTTGGACAGCAACTTTTTGTGGTTATTGTAAAGTTTGTTGATGCTGGATGCCCACCACGGCAGCTTGTTTTTACTTGAGGCTCTGGCTTTGATTTTTTCTGGTACAGTCAAGTATACACTTATACACGTATGCAAGTGATTGAACAGGACTTTTTTAGATACTTCCTTATTTTCTCTTTAGTTCTCTGGATTTGCACTTCTTGTAGTTGTAAGATCCCCCTTATTCTGCAACACTTTAATCTTTGTCAACCCCTGTAAATATTTCTTGTTGCTTCTTAACTATATCTCATGTTCTTTTATTTCTACCATATTTTTAAACTCCACTTTCATTTTATGCCTCTTACTAGCTATAACTTCTGAAAAAATTCTATCTTCCCTAATAACTCCTGAATAATCTCCACTACCCATTCATTAAATTCTTCTCTTTTTAACAGGTAGGTGGGGGAAGCATCCGTGTCTCATTTGTACTTCATTAGCTTGCATTTTTATCTTAGTTGTTATTGGTGCATGATCTGAAATAGTTATTGTATGCATGCCAAAACGTGTACATTGGGGAATAAATCATAAATTTCTTCAGAAATCTTCCCTACTCCCAGATGCATCCTTACTGTTGCAAATCAAGTTCCGGTCCTCACCTCTAATAATATTCCCTGCCAAAAGCTGATTATTTCTCCACAAATTTTCTTAAGCTCCATAACAGCAGTTTTAGGTGGAATATAAATACATGCCAGTGCAATCCGCTTCCCTTGGCAGTTACCCCTTACTACCCCAAAACTACCATTACTATATTTTCCCCTCTTCTGTCACTATTGGAGCTCCTGTAATGATTAGTATAAGTACTCCCCTATTCTTTTCCCTGATACTGTGCTGACTATCCCACCTGAAATCATTTATTTACCAAATTCACATGCTCATTTCTCTCCAAGTTTGTCTCCTGTAGCATTACTATTTGTACTCTGCATTTCTTCATATAATTCAATAGTCTTTCCTTTTTGTCTATAACTGTGAGGCCATTCACATTCAAAAATATGTTTAGTGTAACATTGTGATAAGATGTTATTCCTACCTATAATATATGACAAGTTTTTAAAATGTCTATTTACAGCTTTTGTGCTACATGCATCCACTAATGTTTGACATGTTGATCTGTGATACAGTTGTTTCTTGTAATTTCCATTTGAACCTATATCACATTTTAGAAGACTTTTTGTGTTATTGAAAACCGTTAAACAAAACACAAACACCCCCAGAACCTAAATTAAAACAAACTGGCATCTTCAAATAATGAATTTTAACCTCCTGATAAGAACAATTGCCGCATATCAACAGCTACATACATATGCAAAACCTAACGTAAAATGAAGGTTATCCATGCTAAGGTGCATGTTATAGTCTGTGCGCCAATTTAGACTAATTGCTTTCTGTTCTTGTCTTATCTTTATTACCCTCCTAGATGTGAAAAACAACATGTATGTTTTCAGAAAACTTTTAGCCTTAAGAAAAAGTGCACTGGATATCTTTGAATAAAACTTAATTATACACTGTTCTTGTAAATGCATTAAAATATTTAGTTACTAGAAAAGTTGCTACCTCTTATTCACTTCCATTAATTTCAAATTGTATTTTTACTGAACTGCTTGCCCTTGTACCTTTTAATTTTACATTTCTTACAGTAAACAAATTCCAAACCATTCCATTTATTCACCTTTAATCAGCTTGTTTCCATGGAAACATAAGATCAAAATGCAGAGCTGCCTTCAGCTCTAGTTTTCTCAGCTGGTACTGAACATTTATTTGCTTAAAGAAAATTATTTATTATGCTGTGATCTTTCATTTTTAAAACCCACTTGCATTCAGAAAAAAAACACATCATTAGATTAAGCCAAGGGCATTAATTCAGATATCTATCTATGCAAAATAAAATAAAACCTTTCAATTCTACATATGATATAACCAGTGCAATTATACACCTTCACCCCAAAAGCCCAAGATTACAACCAATTGACTTAAAATTGCTTTTATCCAGCCTTTATTTGCTTTTTATATTGTAATACCTATATTTCTTAAAACTAAAAAAAGAGAAGAAAAAGGCACATGTTTACTTCAGTATCTTAATCATACACAATCACTGAAATACTTGCATGTGATTTATTTCATAAAATGGTTTATACAAATACTGTTAAGGACAAAAATTGTTTTACATACAGTTACTTTTTCTCTGTTTCTCCCTCTTTTTTGTTTTAGTGTCCTTCCAAACATCAGTGACATAAAGAGGGTATATGCCTGTAAGTACCACAATAAGTTTAACAAAGTCAACAAAAATCCAATTTTCTCAGTCACTTTTTCTTGTAAAGCATTATTTCACAAACGTGACTGTTGCTTTTTAGTCTTTCATTTATTCACTAATTTCAGTGTTGTTGGTCTTCCTTCTTTTCATCTTCATCTCCCAAACCCAGACTCTTGTTCATGTCCAAGGCACTCCCGATTCTTCTAGTCAACTCCTATGCCTTTTTTCTGTGTCTCCAGCATTTTCCTTTTGTATATTGGAAAAGGTTTCACTGGCAAAGTCTTTCTATAAGTTTTAACATCAGAAGAATGAGAAGCAGAGTCGCCTTCTGTTTGATTACTTATCCCTTGTTAGACAAACGTTTGTATTTTCTCCTTAGCTTGTTCTGCATCAAAAAAAATACTTTTATCCTCCAGCAAAAATATACTGAAGACAGCTGATAACAGCAGCTTGAACCTTACACCTGCCTCTTAAATTCCTTGATTGCTGGAATGAATTTGCTTCTCTTTTTCCTGGTGTACAGTGCATAATCATTTTCCACAATTACTCTGTTGTCTCCAACTTTTAATTCTTTGCCCTTTTAAATTAGTTTTGTCATGATCAACTCTTTCTGCTGGTAGGATTGCGTCTTTAAAATGCAGGTCTGGACTGCTTTCTTATGGCCAGGTTTGGAGCATACACACAATTTGCCCTTTCAATTAACAGATCCTGCTGTGGAATACAAGTCCAGTTCCTTATCTGTACCTTCATAAAATTAATGCAGTCTATTCCCTCTAGTTTCTCTGGTACAGCAGAAAATCTCAGACTATCTATATGTGTCCTTTCCTCTAATTCTACCATTTTTGAGACATCTTTTCTTAAGCAGTCTTGTATTCAGCCAGCCTTGCCTTCATTTTGACCTCTGATATTTGCAGTTTTATCAGCTCATCTGAATATCTGTTTAAAGCTTCTTCCATTTTCCAGCCATTTGTTATTTGAATTGATGTATTCCTTCAGTGTTTCATTTATTTTAATCAACTCTGAGCACATTTAACTTATTTTTCCTCTGGATTACCGGAAGCCATGTCTTGTACCAAAGCTGGCTCTTGAACTGCTTTTTGCTGAACAGTGTCAGGATTTTTCCTGGTCAGTATTTTCTCTTCTCCTTTTCTAGCTTATTTTCATTCAGGTTGTCTTAGTTTCTCCTTTTCTGGCATCCAGGCAGTGTACTTACTAGCCAGTAACTGAATTTACTAAAAGTGACAGTGTTCCTTGCCCTTGTCTTCCAGTTTTGTTTTTCACACTGGAAAGCTGACGTTAAGCTATTAAATGAAAGCTTCACCTTCTCCTACTGTTTAACTCAACCCTTAGTTTGCCTTTTCCCCTACAGTATGGTTCTAGTTTTGTGTAGGTGCCAGAAACCTACTTTTACTTTATAAAACTGATTCCCTTGCCTTGGAATCAAAGGAAGGGTAAGCCCACCCACTTTTTTAAAGCTTAACTTCTCACATACATTTCAGATGAATTTGCCTCCTCCTGCAAGACATACCATAGACACAGATAAATCTATAGTTTATTCTGTCAGGTACTGCTGCCAGACCTATAGTCATTTAGTCCTGCTGATGTCAGGAGCTCAGCAGCTGCTATAGAAAGACAGAGGTGTGAAACTGGTTTCCACCATCTTTGTTGCAGATTGGAAGAGAACATACACTAATTCATAACTGCTTCCAATGCAAAACAAAACAATTAGTTCAGTTGAGGGATCAAAGGCAGTTGCCAACTGGGTATAGTATACCTAGCTATATGCATTAAGTGTGAGGCATTTTATGTTGGTAAATCAGAGAGAAAGCTAAGAAATAGGATTTACGAACATTGTTATGATATTAAAAATCAAAATTGCAATAATGCCTTGTACAGGCATTCATTAAATTGTGATCAGGCTACCTATACTTTTTTTGTGTTAGAGGTGGTAGAGATGGACCTGGCAAACCTGGATCGAACATAAGGAATTGGTTTGGCAATTGGACTTAGAAGGGAATAAATTTCCAGGGTTAAATGAGACCATCTCCATAACCCCAGTCCTGAAGATGAGAGCTGGCAAATTATAATAATTTATAACCCTAGTCATTTGTATAGGGACTAATAGTTGGATTTTCAGAACAATAGAACTTGTTTACTTGTCATTTAATTCCATTTAACCCTCTTCATTCATTTACACACCAAATAAACCATCAAATTCTATTTTTTTATTTTTTTAAATGGAAATTCATTCCTGATTTAGAGTTTTATGAATTATTGTCTATGAGGGTGTAATAACAAATTGTGACCCCTAGATGGCACTATTAGTTTTGGAATCTCTAGAACAGTTGTTTGATTTAAGATATGTATAATTGTCTTTAAATATGTACAACGAGTGTCCTGGGCTGTGTTTTTAACATTAATATTTTTAACCTTCTTACTTGGCCATGATTTTGTGGTATTAGTAAGTTTTTTAACAATTTTAAATTAAGTGAATTTTTTATTTAAAAAGATTTAAAGAATTAAGCTTTCCACAGGAAATCCTTATATGGTACTGGCATTTTTAATTGTTTAATAGGGCATTTAATTACTGAATTATGTGATCAACTTTAATTGTTTAGAGTATTTAAGAGCTCCATGAAACTTCAGTTTGTATTCTGTTTCATCGGAAGAAGTTTCTGAAACGAAAACGCAGTGGAATTTATCAGCGTTTATGCTCTTTGTGTTGCTGCTTTTGCTGTGGCTTTGTGTTACTGTATGGTGCTTTATTTCGCTGTGGTGGACCATTAAATCAACTTATTTCCAAGAAGAACGGAGGTTGCCTTATTTCCTCAACAAGTATATTTCTTTTTGGTGCAGTTGCCAACTCTACTGACAAATTTACATAAGAAAGAAAACAGTTGATATACGAATTGAATGAGAATACTAAAAGCACAACACAAAAAGCAGATAGGATGTGGCTGAAGTGTATGCAAGACAGGAGTCAAGGTGAAGCAGCAGTTCTTGTGCAACACTGGGAAAAACAATTGGAGAAAATGGGCTTGACAAGTACACTACAATGCATTTAAAAATATTATGTGCATTAACAACATAACATGCTTCCTAAGACTGTGCAATTGTTGGAGAAAACAGATGTTGAGCAGACAGTTTTGAATTTGTGCTTTGCCTTTTTTACCATTATATAAAGGAACATATAGACACGTGGGTAACATATCATGGATGGAGCATCTTGATTTGACAGCCATTTTTGCTTGTCTTAATGACATTGCCTGTTTTGTATTCATATTGACCACTAAACCATTGTTCTCTACTTCAACAATTGTGCCATTTGCCAGGGGTAGATGTTAGAGTGTATTTAACAGTGACTAAAAGGTTGAAAGTAATTCTGTTACAAATATGCAAAATAAATAAGGTATAAAATAAAGCTTGCTTAAATGTAGAAATAGAGTTTAGCAATATGTGATTAGCATCCATACTAAATGACCGTGGCTTAAAAAATAAGGAATATGCTTAATGGACATGTTTCTTTACAGACTCAGCAAAAATGTAAAAAAAATAAGAATGTGTGCATTTCACACTGTCACCAAGAAAACTGACCTCTTACAGACTTGGCAAGAATGTGAAAAAAAACAGGATGTATGCATTTTACATTGTCAGTAAGAAAGTTAACCTGCTTTTGTAAAGAATGGACAACAGGAAAACAATCTGTACATGTTTCTATCATATGACACTGTTAAGCAAGGGTGTTTAAATGATCAAGTCAGCATTTGTATGTGTTTTTCCACAAGGTGTTTCCTTAAAAAACAATATCAACATTACAGGATGGGATGAAACCATATTTTTCTGCAAATACCAGCAAACAGATGTTCTCATACAAAGTCCAAAATAGAATACCAAGAGAAAAACAGGATTTGAACTGCGTGACTAAAACTGTATATAAGAACTGTAAATCAAATTATGTTAGAGCTAAAGGTATTTGTGTAGGAACACACTTGTTCCAAGGTAATATTGTATCTCTCACATCATCCATGCTGTTTGAGAAGTAAAGTAGAACAGTACCTGAAGCTGCAACAGTAGTTCATATGATTTGTTATAAAAAGCTATTTATTGGTTACTGCTCAGAGTTTTGGTGCTGCATCAGTGTACACCCTACAAGTTTCTGTGGGCAACAGACTGTGATAACTAGACTTTGATTTCAGCAGAATACAGCCAGCAAGACCTAGTGTCTTAAGAAGACTTCGGATCCATCACAGTAACAGCACCATGATTAGCACCTTGAAAATTAATTTTTCAATGTGAGCCTATCTGCATTCAAACACAGAGGGAGTGGTAAGCCCTGCAGAGGGCCACTTCAGTCAAATTGCAGTAACTAACATTTGTGCATATGTTTAAATCCTAAACAGAAGTATTCCAGTTTATGGAACTTGTAGTAGTAAAGTTTCTCAGATGTCTGAATCTAGATTGAGCCTGCAGTCCAGGAAAGTTGCAGTACCATTAATTCTTCAAGAAAAGGTGGACATCTACTATACATTGTAGCTCACTGCCTGTTGTGTTTCATCAGCTTCACGAGTGACTCTGAAAAAATTCCAGCCATCAGCAACAACAGCCTGATCACCTGTTTTCTTGCTAACTGGTAAGACCTTTTTCTATGTCACATTTTTAGTATGGATTCTATTAGACAGAATTCAAGCAGGCATAAGCAAAGCTTTAGTAAATTGCAATGTTGGTATACATAGCACATTGTTTGTTTGTTTCTTTCAGCTTTTCCCAGTTAGGGATCACCACAGCGGAACTCTGGTCCGCTAATGATTGGTAGTGGATTTTTACATACCAGGTTACCAGCCCTGACACACAACCTTCAACGAAGGCACGCCCCATTCACGTATGCCTCCACACGGAAGACGCTCTAGCTGAGAATCAAACGGGACAACATCTTGCTATGAGGTGACAACACTACCGCAGCACCACCACCACAGTCATACACACAGCACATCAGTAAATGTAAAACCTTATCAGGGCAAGTTGATAGTAAGGCATTATGCAAATGGATTACAATA
The DNA here is from genome assembly GCF_019279795.1 of Protopterus annectens. NCBI lineage: Eukaryota > Metazoa > Chordata > Ceratodontiformes > Protopteridae > Protopterus > Protopterus annectens. Next base: position 91,124,446 of record NC_056744.1, read on the forward strand.
TTTGACTAGTATATCAAAGAAAACCATGTTGGGTATGATAAATGTTTATTGTGTGATTCAACAGAAACTGCATTTTGTGTGCCATGCTATAAAAAAGTATTGCATGACATTATTCAAAGGTTAGACTGTACAGACAAAACTTTTAATGGTAAAGAACCAGTAAAAGTTAATATGCTTGCATTATATTCAGATGTTGAACAGTTATGTCCTGTCATCACATGTAAAATGTTTATTTCAGAGTTGCAACAGCAGTCAAATCAGTTACTGACAGAACCTCTAGTACATTTTGTTACAAATGAATGTAATAAACTTCTAAAAGACAGACACAATGAGTGTAGGAAGTTTAGACAAGTTATACATACATCTTTTCAAAAGTGCATAGGAGTTTTAGACCATGCAAAATTACAGAAAACTCTTAAACAGCAGTTACAGGATAAAGAAAATAAATTAGCTGAACTGACAGAGACTGACTTCCTGCATATAACAGCGGAGCTTAAGAAAGCATTGCAGAAGTGCAGGAAACTACAGCTGATCTGTACAAAAGAGATATATTTTATAATATGTTTGTGTTTTGAAAATGGTTAAGCATACATAGCAAAATCTGATGTATGACTTTCATTTGATTAAAGCAAGACATTTATCATTACTACAGTAAGGTAGGGCAAATAACTGCCATTCTCATAGCATAGTCAAAAGGTACACATAACAGTTCTAGTGTATAAAAATCGCATAAAAATAGTTAATAACAATAAAAAGCTGAAGTCACAAGACTGACATGCATGTATTTTCTTTTCATATAAAGTACATCTGTTAAAATGCACAAGAATGAAAGGCAGACAACAGCAAATGTAAATCATGCAAATATAAACGTGTTAGTTAAGCTAATATCTGTTTTGTTTTTTACATTTTTTTATAATTGTATAGTAACACCACACCAAACAGTTAAAGTTCTGAATTTTAAAAAGAAATAAAATCACAGATGATATTAGTCAAGCAGTCTTTGTAAAATGAATGGCAGGACGGTTAAATAAATAAAAAAATACTGAAATCAAAGTTAAAAAATATGTAAGCTAATTGCAAAATAATGTTTATTTATGTAGTATAAATGCATAGTTATGCAAATCACAAATACTTATTATAATTCTAAATGTTTTATAACTGCATTTTACTATCAGATTGTAAGTATATTAACAGATGATTAAAGGAAAAATGCTAAAAGGGTTAACTATGGTCTACAGAGTCTAAAATGTGAGCTTAGACCTTGCTAGACTGGATGAATAGTTACAGGAAATGTTGGAAAGATAAGATAAAAAAACAAGACTGATTGCCAGATAAGTGGCTTGAGTCTAAAACATTATTGTTATTAAACCATAATTGTTTAATGTTCACATGCAACACTATTTGGTAATTATAATAAAACATCACAACTGTGCATACATGTCACTGATAATCTGTTTGCAGGTAAATGTTAAAAGTAAAAAAACCTCAGTTACGTCAAGTATCACCAGCAGATGGGCTATAGTATACATACAGTTCAAATAAAGTATACAGAAGGGTATAAATACCCACTAGTAGTAGTAGACAGCAAAGATAGCAGAAAATAATATTTTCTGTCATCGAAACAGACAAAAAATTATCAAATCAGACATACATTATAAAGCAAATAAACAATACTGCAGTACTACAGGGGGAGGGGTACTTTCTCAGTTTTACACTGACTGTGTGAGCAGTATTGCAAAAGGGTCTAACATAAAGCTACCTGAAGAAATAATATCTCATTCCTTCTTGACAATACTCTTTCAGGGGGGGGAAAACATGTATTAGTGCATTAGAAATACTGGTAAACAGAATAAACCTGACAGGATAAAATATTTTACAAGTTGCTAATAGCTATTATGCTAGTTATTATTGTATTGTTTAGTATGAATTTGTGTTTACAACCTTTTAAAATGTAAAGCTATACAAATTCTTTATTAATGCTATACAAGAGAGAGTAAAGATATGTAAAAATTGAACAAGAATGGTCACTATTTTTTAATATGTTTTTGGAAAGACGATGTTGGTATGCAAAAGCATGAATGTTTCTAATTTCTGGGTATGTAGTTGCCTCTGGTGGCAATTCCACTAGATACTTCTAAAGAGACAAACATTTTCCAAGATTTTAATTGATGTTAATGTTACTAAATTTGTAGATTGGACTAAGTGTACTTTACAGTCTTTGAATGTACAAATATAAAAGAATTCAGTACAAATGAAATTAATGTCTAGCAATGAATATGTAGGGAACCATGTTTAAAAATGAGTCCAGGGTACCTACTAGATTGAAATGCATGAGTAGCAGACAGTCTGTGTAGATATATACTGTATAGGATACATTGCAAAGTAATAAGTTCAAAAGTAATTTGTCAAGTTGTAATTTTATCACTAATTGTAATTTTATTACTGTTTTTTGAACCATCATTTTATCAGTACTAGTATTGGTTACCCCTGTTAGTGGAAAATTATATTAAAATATTGTACTCATACAGCTAATGGACTAATATGTACATAGCATTCTTTAGTGTATAAATCATGTTTTTTTAAATCCTCAAGTATTAAATATACTGAAATAATTACATTCAAATATTTTTTATCTTAGCCCAATTCAGTACTTTACCAAGGTGTTTAATAAGCTCACTTCACTGTCAGCCAAGGTGTTAATGGACAGTTCAGAGACATGACCACAATATTATGGTTAAATTACATTGAAATGGTATATTTATAGCACTAAATAATGTTTGCAGTAGCACATAGTTTTTGTCTCTTATAAATATTAGTCTATCTCTAATCTTTTGATATGAATGATTAATAAAAGCAAATAGTTAATTCAACAGCTGCAAATAGTTAACGGAAGAGTTCTAAGTCATAAATACAATTCTGTGATTGCCAAAGAATAAATTAATCAAGTTAAAAAATAAAACTAAAGCAGACACAGCCCATAACTGATGGAATATTTTCACAGAATGGTTTGCAAAAGAAAAAGTTGTTAAATACCTTCAGTTTTAGTAGTAATACTTGATATCATTGCATTAACTATGTAAAATTGCATTTTGACTTGTATCAAGGTTTTGTTTCCTATAAAGTGTTTTGAGTATGTTTTAAAATAAAAAGAAGGAATTGTTAGAGTGTATTTAACAGTGAATAAAATGTTGAAAGTAATTCTGTTACAAATATGCAAAATAAATAAGGTATAAAATAAAGCTTGCTTAAATGCAGAAATAGAGTTTAGCAATATGTGATTAGAATCCATACTAAATGACAGTGGCTTGAAAAATAAGGAATCTGCTTAATGGACATGTTTCCTTACAGACTCAGCAGAAATGTAAAAAATAAGAATGTTTCCCAGTAAGGAAATTTCCTTAAAAAAACTTCTCCAAAGCCAACTTCATGCTACTGAAATCAGAAGTGACAAACTTCATGACACCCATGCAGACGGGATCTGAAAGTTCGACTGCAGAATCCTACACTAAGGCACTGTATGAGCACATCCACTCATGCATGAATCGTGCCATCCCAAATAGAACCAAGATGCTCTTCTCCAAAAAAAGGAAGCCAATCTGGTGGTCCCCTGCAATAACCAAACTATACAACTGAAGGAAGAAACTGTTGCAGAAAAGAGGAAAATCCCAGGATACAAAAAACTCCCTTACCAGCCTCAGTAAGAAGCTGAGATCCCACATAAAATCCTCAAAAGCTAGTTATGAAAATAAAATTGCCAAAGATTCCAAACATAACCATAAGGCATTCTATAGATATGTCAAGAATATACCTCTCAACCTGGAAACATCAAAAATCTGGACAAGGCCCATGAAAAATAGGTACAAATCTGTATGCTGATTAACATATAATTTGCATACATAATTAATGTAACCCCACCCACTCCGAAGGAATCGTGGGATATCAACTTTCAAATGCAAACTGAAGAACAGACAACCAAAACATGGCACCAGAGTCCCCCTGCAGCCATTCCAATGTCCCGTTACCTGGCTATTTCGCCCCATTTACCATAAACACTAATGTATGCATACTGCTTTACTTCTACAATGATTTGGATTTTATTTTTACATTTTACAGCACAACAATGCAGAAACTCTAAAATACATCATCTGGTAAACAAAGCAATACTGTCTCACAATGAAAATAGGCTTGACATTAAAACTTCTTTGCCCTTGAAACTCACATTCATTGAAACAGCACTGAAACCCGTACCACATCCAAAGAAAATGCATCTGGCCAGTGGTGGATAAAAATTACCTTTGGGATGTTTTCAAATCATTGGCCCCTTGCACACAAAACAAGAAACATACATGTGTTCTTTTCTTTATACACCTTCCTGACTTTATTAAATTATATTCCTTGTATAATACAACACACATGTTAGAGCGCATTTTAAATTTATTGTTTGAACATTTTACCAGTAATCTGTACTGTAGGCAATGAAACAAAACACATGAACCAATAATGACAAAAGTGCCCAATTCAGAACTTTTCCATCATAAAAGTCTGTTTCCACACCCACACTATAAATAGAATGACAGTAGTGTAAGCCATAGGCATCTTGCACAGTGTCTGACACTTATTTTCAATTTCATTTTTTTTGGGGGGGAGGGGGACAAAAGGTCAAAAACCAGGGAGCTAGGCTTATAAATGCCTTCAGGCAGATAACCTAGTACCTACGTATGAACCTATGAATAATCCTCTCTTATCCTATCCTAAACAGTAAAGCTCTTTTCCTCATTCTTCTCTTATCTCCTACCATTTAACAGTTCAATACAATGTATATGTGTATATATATATATATATATATATATATATATATATATATATATATATATTTTTTTTTTTAATTCAGTAATATGCAGATCATGAAGTTTGTGTAATATTAGTACATAACTAATATGATTTGTTTATGTTATGCATATAACTGGTGATTATATATACAGCTAGGAGTTACAAAAATACACTGACATTTTTTGGCATTACATTTACAGCACTGAGTATAAATGACATTCACTACATCAGTGTTTTACTTGATTAATTTTAACTTTCATAATAAATTAATTGTTTTGAAGATGACTTTGTTATCTATTACAATAGAGCTGTTAAGAAGTAGCCCACTGATAAAACAAAAAAAGTCCGACCAGGAAGATAGTGCTTCAATCAAGAAAACAATTTGAACTTCCAAATGTAGTAATAAACTCTTTATTAACAAGAACAAAATAAAAAAATGATCCAGAATCAAACGCTTTTGTCTCCGAATTCGGAGACTTTACCAAGAGTAAACAAAATACACAAAAGGATTGGTTTTAAATACTCGCACACACAGTGTAGACCAATCAGCTCACAATACTCATGAATAAACATGAGCACACGGGCTTCGCTATGCATGCACGCCCAATAAAACATAACAATATACATTTTAAGCATACTATAAATTGTTTAAAAAGTATAAAATCACCAAACTATGCCCAAAAAATATCTCCTTTGTAGCTAAAAAAAAATCATAATACCATATGGCTGCAAGAACATAAAAAATAGATTTAAAACAATCATAATACATGCATTGTGGAAATATACATTATTAAAAACACCCTTTAGTGACACTCAGCCAGAACAACAAAATTACTATGTATATTAAATGAATATATATATATATATATATATATATATATATATATATATATATATATACATATATTAAATATTTAAAATAAATGCATAGATGTTTATATGTTCAATTAGAAAGCATACTTTGTGGTTTGTATAAAAAGATAATAAATGAAATCATCTCAACATATATAAATATAGATAATAAATAAATATGTCTATAAATAACCAACCAAAAATATCCTCACTTATAAAAAATGTTAAGCATCTAAAACATATACATTTTCTACAGTACCTTAAAAAAGTAGCCCACTGAGACCGCCCTCAAACATTCCATCATTTCAGTATTAAATTCCCATGCATTGTCATATTCAGTCTGATCACAAAGTTGCAAATATGGGTGTTGTCATTCTTTCTATATTTAGTATTGACAAATAATCAGAAAACAAAGCAGTCTAATTCAGGGTAAGTAGTCAGGGACTGCTACCAGATAGCTTACTTTAGCAGATGTTAGCGTTTCAATATTGAAATGTGTTTTGTTTACTTATTTGTTTTAATTTTATATATTCTGTTTTGTATATCACAGCATATATACCCATTCTTATCTGACTAATGAGTGCTGCAGTCTGCATTTTATATCAGCTATATCTGAAGCTGATTACATTTCACTACTGTTAGTCACCCAATGAAGCACAGAGGTTATAATGTCATGACAACGAGAATGGATACAGGGCTCAGTATGAAGAAAGTATTGCTAAAACAAACCTTAAGACAAAAAAGGAAATCTGAAAGTAAAAAACGGAAGTGTAACATTGCATTCTTTTTATTTTAAATGAGGTCAGTCTAAAATATGACTGCATACACACACACACACACACACACACACACACACACACACACACACACACACACACACACACACACACACACCTCTTACCCTGAGTAGTTCGTTGCTGCCATGCTCGCGAACTGCTGTTTCAGCTTCTCTTACCCTGAGTAGTTCATTGCTGCCACACACACACACACACACACACACACACACACACACACACACACACACACACACACACACACACACACACCTCTTACCCTGAGTAGTTTGTTGCTGCCATTAATCCCTGCTCGCAAACTGCTGTTTCAGCTTCCTGCACACAAGCTCTTCTGTTCCCCATTCCCGTTGTTTCAGCGTGCTGCTCACAAGTTCCTCTGCTATTCCCCATTCGCCATTCATTCCTGCCCACCATTCATTCCCGCCATTTCAGTGCGCTGCTCACATTCCTGCCAGCCGGAAATGATGATACTCACATTCCCACCAGCTGGAAATGATGATGTGAGCTCCTTGAGCTCAATTCTGACAGGCTGGTAGCCTAACGGAGCTGATGTCATTGCGCACGTGATGACGTCAGCTCTGACAGCGCGAAAATTTTAAAAAGGCAAAAAAAATCGGAAATGAAGGGGTGCCACTCGGGAATTGTGGCACCCCTTCATTTGGACCACAAAACTCAGTAAAAACCAAGTAATTCGGAATGGTTGGGAGGTCTGGTCAAGAATCTAAATGGCAATGCTCAGATCTGCTCTGAGCTACAACAGAATGGCATTAAATATACTGATCCCAAGGATATTTCCAATATACTGGCAGATCAATTTAGTGCCAACTTCACCCCCCCTCACCCCCTAAAGGGCCCATCTCAATACCAAAAGATTGCCAAATTCTGGTAATCACGACCTCACAGGTAGAAACTGCACTCTCCAAAGCTAAGAATACAGCATCCATGGGACCAGATAACATCCCAGGCTGTATACTACATGAACTACAAAATGAACTGGCACCTCACCTAAGTGTCATGTTTAATCATAGCCTCACCTCAGGCTTCATGCCCACTGACTGGCACACAGCTTCAGTTATTCCACTCCACAAGGGGGGATCCACCTTGGATCCCGGGAACTACCGTCCCATCAGTCTGACAAGCCTGATCTGCAAGGGCATGGAACGCATTATCATGGAACTTATAAACAAAGACATTGGCAACCTTCAAACACTGGACCCCACCCATTTTGGGTTTGTGAAGGGCCAATCTTGTCTCCTGAATCTGATTGACTTCTTTGAATCAGTCTCCAGAGCTATGGATGAGGGTAAGGCAGTCCACACAGCCTATCTGGACCTCGCCAAGGCCTTCAACACCATCCTCCACTCTGGAATCATAGATAAACTTACTAAGCTGGGCATAAATCCCTACATCACTCGATGGGTTGCCAACTGGCTTACTGACAGAACCCAAACTGTAAAAGTAGCCGACTCCAAATCCAGCTCCAGACAAGTGACAAGTGGAGTACCTCAATGTTCATTTCTGGGACCACACTTGTTTGGCATCTACTTCTCTGAAGTACAGGCCAACACTAAGGGACTCTGGCTAACAAAGTTTGCAGATGACTGCAAACTGGGAGCCATTATTGAATCCCCAAATTATGTGGATATTCTACAAAAGGGCCTTACAGAAACAGATGCCTGGTGCCAGAGCCATGGGCTCAAGCTTAATGCCAAGAAATGTATAGTTATCCCCTTTGGAAAAAAAACATGTACCCATGAATTACCACATAGGTGGCAGGACACTAAACATCGGAAGTGTGATGAGAGACTCAGGAACACAGGTGGACAGTAGTCTCACTTTCGATAACCACATCACCACAACAGTCAGGAAATCCTTCTATGTGGCACACCTCATCACTAAGGGCTTTTCATCCAGAAAAAAGGAGGCCATTATCCCACTGTACTCATCCCTCATTAGACCCATTATAGAGTATAATGCCCCGTTTGGTATGTACCTCACAAGACATCTGCAACAGATGGAAAGGCCAGAGAAATACCTCAATAAAAGAATCACAGGCCTAAAGAAGATGCCATATGCTGACCATCTAAAAAAACTCCAGCTATACTCTGTGGCATATCCTCTACTCAGAGGTGATCTCTGCTTAACATACAAGGCCATGTCAAACCCTGAGCTGTTGGACATGCTCCACTTAAATAAATCCCAATCCCTCAGAGCCACATGCTCCAGGGATCTAAACCTTGTCATCACAATGAACAAAACATGCTGGAGGGATAGGTTCCTGACCCAGAGACTCCCCATACTCTGGAATAGACTGCCCATGCATGCCAAGCAGAGTGCCTCATTGGCCCACTTCAAAAGGAACCTTGATGATTGGATGGGAGATAGGAAATTCACCGTGGGGATCATGTCAGTCGCCCTGCTAGACAGGGGTCCAGAGAAGTAAATGCTGTGGGAAGAAATATCCAGGGAATTGTTATGGCTAGGCTTGCATAGGCCCTAGGGCCGATAGCCTAGTACCAACCTATGAACTTATGAACATGTGTGCATTTCACACTGTCACCAAGAAAGCTGACCTCTTACAGACTTGGCAAGAATGTAAAAAAACAGGATGTATGCATTTCACATGGTCAGTAAGAAAGTTAACCTGCTTCTGTAAAGAATGGACAACAGGAAAACAATCTGTACATGTTTCTATTATATGACACTGCTAAGCAAGGAAGTTTAAATGATCAAGTCAGCATTTGTATGTGTTTTTTCCACAAGGTGTTTCCTTAAAAAACAATATCAGCATTACAGGATGAAAACATATTTTTCTGCAAACACCAGCAAACAGATGTTCTCATACAAAGTCCAAAATAGAATACCAAGAGAAAAACAGGATTTGAACTGCGTGACTAAAACTGCATATAAGAACTGTAAATCAAATTATTTTAGAGATAAAGGTATTTGTGTAGGAACACACTTGTTCTGAGGTAATATTGTATCTCTCACATCATCTATGCTGTTTGAGAAGTAAAGTAGAACAGTACCCGAAGCTGCAACAGTAGTTTGTGTGATTTGTTATAAAAAGCTATTTATTGGTTACTGCTCAGAGTTTTGGTGCTGCATCAGTGTACACTCTGAAAGTTTCTGTGGGCAACAGATTGTGATAACTAGACTTTGATTTCAGCAGAATCCAGCCAGCAAGACCTAGTGTCTTAATAAGACATTGGATCCATCATAGTAACAGCACCATATAAACAGCACCTTATAATTAATTTTTCAGTAGAGAGACGTACTAGTGGGGGTCAGAAGTCTGCCCCTTTTTAGTAGAAGTAAGTATTCCTAAAGTCACTATGCATATTATTTTACAAGAGATGTTTCCTTGGCAAACAGTAAACTGGGCAACCATGCAAAGGGCAAAACATACACAGATGTCAAACAAATTTAAAAGAGTTCATGAGCAAGAGAATATCAATTATTACATAATTTTGTGTAGTCAACTGTGGGAAAGTGCAGAGAAAATTGAATGGAGTGGAAAATACACTGCAGAAAGGAAATGTTTTCTACATTAAATACATCACCACTGCAATTATGACTGGGGGGAAAATTACAGAAGAATAACATGCAGTAAAAAGCTACAAATTTCTTTGGACACTTATGGAAACTCACAGCCACCATAGCTAATTACAGACTGGAGATGCATAACATAGAAACAGTACTGTGATAGTTTTGATGCATACTGACAAAAGGAATAAAAGGATAGGGACATTGGTTCATATAAAGTTGCTAAACATGCAGTCCATGAGACCATTAGGAAGTCTAACCCAAATTTCCAATTGCCGCAAAGCACACTGTCTGGTTAAGTAACTTGCTTAAGGTCACATAGTAGAAAAATGAAGATGGAGAGATTCAAACCATGTACTCCTAGCACTGGAAGCAGAACCTTGCTCCTCTGCACTTACTGCCAGACATATCACAAGTTAATTTAGAAGAACAGGAATGGGTTGCTACATACTTCAATTCACTGATGGTTGTAGGCATCAGGACTGCAGTTTTCTGTAAAAGTATACAGCAAATTACAGTCAGCTGCCTGTTGGGTGCCAGGATCCGCCACATAACGCATGCACTCAAGTCACTCCACAACAAGTACAAATATGACTCTGTCATTGTCCATGTTGGAGTGAATGACTTGAGACGTACCTCCCTGGACTACATGAAAAGAGACATGGAAGAGCTCTCGGATCATGTGGCCCAGGCAGGTATGACCCTAGCCCTGAGTAGCATCCTGCCTTCGCCCAGAATGATACCACAATATAAGGACAAAATGATTGACTTCAACAATTGGCTAAGCTTCTGGTGTCATTCAAAGGGGATCCAATATCTGTCTGCTTGGGACAACATGATTGACAGACCACAATGCTTTGCCAGAGATGGTCTGCACCTGTCGCCCCTGGGATTCAGGTTACTGGCTAAGGCTCTTGTCACCCCTATAGTGCCTTTTTTAGGCAAAGTTCAAAGGACAAAACCACCAACGTAACAGGTACAAGCATGCAAAATCTGAAGGTAATGCTACTCAATGCTAGAAGTCTAAACCTCAAAATGCACTCTCTCGAAGCACTTTTAAAAATGGAGAACATTGATATCTGTGCAGTAACTGAGACCTGGTTCAAGGCTCCAGAGAGCACCCCTGCAATACCAGGCTACAACTCTTACCACACTTTTCGGCCACCAAAGCAGGACCAAAACACTAAAGGTGGAGGAGTGTCAATATTTACCAAGGATATTCACACCACCAGGCTAGTTGCCCAACACAATGCGTCTGAAATTCTCCAGGTGCAACTAACACTTGGTAAGACTGCAATCCAAACTGTAGCTTGCTACAGATCCCTCACCATACCCCAAGATTTTCACTACACCTTTCTAAACATACTGGAAAATATTAAGATAGAGCCAAACACCCTAATACTGGGTGATTTTAACTACCCTGCCATTAACTGGAAAAACTACTCATGTACCAACACCTTTGCCCAACGGTTCTTGGAATTCATAAATTCCAACGCCCTGGATCAACTAATCCATAGTCCCACCAGGGCTCCAATATCCTAGACCTGGTCATTACCAACATGGAAAATCGATGCTCCACACCTATGGTCATCCCATCGTTAGTCAGGTCTGACCATAAGCTAATCACCCTTAACATCCACATCCCACTGCCACCCCCCAGTAAGGAAACCTCCATAATAAACTTCTCCAAAGCCAACTTTATGCTACTTAAGTCAGAAGTGACAAACTTCATGACACCCATGCAGACGGGAGCTGAAAGTTCAACTGCTGAATCCTGCACAAAGGCACTGTACGAGCACATCCACTCATGCATGAATCGTGCAATCCCAAATAGAACCAAGATGCTCTCATCTAAAAAAAGAAGCCAATCTGGTGGTCCCCTGCCATAAACAAACTTTACAACAAAAGGAAGAAACTGTTGCAGAAAACAGGAAAATTCCAGGATGCAAAAAACTTCCTTACCAGCCTCAGTAAGAAACTGAGATCCCTCATAAAATCCTCCAAAGCTAGTTACGAAAATAAAATTGCCAAAGATTCCAAAGACAACCACAAGGCATTCTATAACTATGGCAAGAATCTAAATGACAATGCTCAGATCTGCTCTGAGCTAAAACAGAATGGCATTAAATATACTGATCCCAAGGATATTGCCAATATCCTGGCAGATCGATTCAGTGCCATCTTCACCCCCTCTCACCCCCTAAATGGCTCACCTCAATACTGGAAGATTGCCAAATTCCGGTAATAACGGCCACACAGGTAAAAAACGCACTCTCCAAAGCTAAGAATACAGCATCCATGGGACCAGATGACATCCCGGGCTATGTACTACATGAACTACAATATGAACTGGCACCTCACCTAAGTGTCATGTTTAATCAGGTTTCGTGCCCACTGAGTGGCGCAGAGCTACAGTTATCCCACTCCACAAGGGGGGATCCACCTTGGATCCCAGAAACTACTGTCCCATCAGTCTGACAAGCCTCATCTGCAAGGCCATGGAGCGTATTATCATGGAACTTATAAACAAAGACATTGGCAACCTTCAAACACTGGAACCCACCCAGTTTGGGTTTGTGAAGGGCCGATCTTGTCTCCTGAACCTGATTGACTTCTTTGAATCAGTCTCCAGAGCCATGGACAAGGGTAAGGTGGTCCACACAGCCTATCTAGACCTTGCCAAGGCCTTTGACACCATCCCCCACTCTGGAATCATAGATAAACTTATTAAGCTGGGCATTAATCCCTACGTCACCCAATGGGTTGCTAACTGGCTTACTGATAGAACCCACACTGTAAAAGTAGCTGACTCCAGATCCAGCTCCAGACAAGTGACAAGTGGAGTACCTCAGGGTTCAGTCCTGGGACCGCTCTTGTTTGGCATCTACTTCTCTGAAGTACAGGCCAACACTAAGGGACTCTGGATAACAAAGTTCGTAGATGACTGCAAACTGGGAGCCATTATTGAATCCCCAAATGATGTGGATACTCTACAAAAGGGCCTTACAGAAACAGATGCTTGGTGCCAGAGCCATGGGCTCAAGCTCAATGCCAAGAAATGTATAGTTATCCCCTTTGGGAAAAAAACATGTATCTGTGAATTACCATATAGATGGCAGTACACTAAACACTGAAAGTGTGATAAGAGACTTAGGGACACAGGTGGACAGTGGTCTCACCTTCAATAACCACATCGCCACAACAGTCAGGAAATCCTTCTATGTGGCACACCTCACCACTAAGGGCTTTTCATCCAGAAAAAAGGAGGTCATTGTCCCACTGTACTCACCCCTCATTAGACCCATTATAGAATACAATGCCCCGTTTGGTATGTACCTCTCAAGATATCTGCAACAACTGGAAAGGCCGCAGAAATACCTCACTAAAAGAATCACAGTCCTAAAGCAGAGCAACTACGCTGACCGTCTTAAAAAACTTCAGCTATACTCTGTCGCATATCGTCTACTTAGAGGCGATCTTTGCTTAACATACAAGACCATGTCAAACCCAGAGCTGTTGGACATGCTACACTTAAAGAAATCCCAATCCCTCAGAGCCACACGCTCCAGGGATCTAAACCTTGTCATCACAATAAACAAAACATGCTGGAGGGATAGGTTCCTGACCCAGAGACTCCCCAGACTCTGGAATAGATTGCCCATACATGTCAAGCAGAGTGCCTCTTTGGTCCTCTTCAAAAGGAACCTTGATGATTAGATGGGAGAAAGGAAATTCACCCCGGGGATCACGTCAGTCACCCTGCTAGACAGGGGTCCAGGGAAGTAAATAGTGTGGGAAGAAATAGCCAGGGAATTGTTATGGCTAGGCTTGTATAGGCCCTAGGGATGATAACCTAGTACCAACCTATGAACTTAATTTCTAAGTCTTTTGGAGCCCGGTACTTCTATCATTATCAAGGAGTCAGTTTTGTGACAGAGTGATTGTGTTGTAAATTAACAAACCAAATAATGGGAAGAAAAACATTAAAAGAGAAAAACATAATGTTATAAGACAGCTGTGCTGCAAATCAGAATAAATATAGCGGTGCACACAGTTAAAGGTCGGTCTCTTACAAAAACACAAAATAACTAGAAAGGAAACAGTCAAACCACCAAGGCTGTGTATACAAAATCACACTTTAATAAAAACAATAAAAAATAGCAGGATAAAAGCTTTCACACAAGGTGCTTCATCAGATGCTATTAGTCCACATAACCAACTACTATTTAAAAACAAGAATAACCAATCAGAACACACAGTGATTTAATGAGGCACGGAACGAGCCTTTGAAGCAGGTTTTAAAGGTATAGTGACATTTAAACCAGGTAATCTATGTGCCTGCAGAGTTGCTATCCATCTCATTTCTGCCAAGTCTGTCTTATTGACGATATCCCCACCCCTGACATTACTTTAGTAGTTTCAATAACAATGAAGTTGAATGAATGTCCATCATTGACTTTAACGTGTTTGTATACAGCATTTAGGGAATTCTTTCTCCTAGTGTCTCCTAGGTGCTGCAATACACATTCTTTAATGATCTTGTTGGTCTTACCTATGTAGAAGGCTTGACAGCAATTACATCTAGCCAAATATACCAGATTAGATGTTCTACAGTCAGCATATAAGCCAAATGTAAAGCTTCAATGAGTACTTGGATGTATAAAAGTATTCACACAAGACATGTGAGTACAGGCTTTACAGGATCTACAGGGAAATGTACCTAGTCTAACTGATATAGCAGCCTGGCTTCTGAAAGGTCTATAGCACAAGCATCTCTTAAGGCATAAGTTGTTTCTAAAAATAAATCTAGGAGTATCCCCTAATACTTCTTTTACCTTATCATCAGATAAAAGGATTGGCCAGTTATTTTTCACAATATCACAAATAGATTGTATATTATTACTATATGTCAAGGGAAACTGGAAGCAAAGCTCTCTTCACCAAAGACTGGCCTAGACAGTCAAGAGGAGAAGGTAAACACTTGCACCGCACCACACTCATCACATAGTCCCTCAAAACCTATACCACCAAAACACACACACAGAACCACAAAACACACACCTATATTCGTGGAGGCTCTCAGTACAAATCTGCCCAAGCAACAGGGACCTCCAAAGCAGAAACACAAGCAACCTCCACCCCCCCCCAACACAACCCAAATGACACATAGCCCACAAACTCAGTGTGCCACACAACTGCAGCCCATAAGGCATAACATACCCAACACTCTAGTCATAGGTGACTCTATAGTCAGGCACACTGATGTTCCACTCACCAGGCTAAACAAGGAGAAAGTTACTGTCAGCTGCCTGTCAGGTGCCAGGATCCGCCACATAACGCATGCACTCAGGTCACTCCACAACAAGTACAAATATGACTCTGTCATTGTCCATGTTGGTGCGAATGACCTGAGATGTGTCTCCTGGACTACATGAAAATGGACATGGAGGAGCTGTCGATCTTGTAGCCCAGGCAGGTATGACCCTAGCCCTGAGTAGCATCCTGCCATCACCCAGAATGATACCACAGTACAAGGACAAAATGATTGACTTCAACAATTGGCTAAGCTTCTGGTGTCATTCTAAGGGGATCCAGTATCTGTCTGCCTGGGATGACATGATCGACAAGCCACGATGCTTTGCCAGAGATGGCCTGCACCTGTCGCCCTTGGGATTCCGGATACTGGCTAAGGCTCTAGCCACCCCTATAGTGCCTTTTTAGGCAAGGTTCAAATGACAAATTCACCACCGTAACAGGTACAGGCAAGAAGAATCTGAGGGTATTGCTACTCAATGCTAGAAGTCTAAACCTCAAAATGCACTCTCTCGAGGCACTCCTTAAAATGGAGAACATCGACATCTGTGCAGTGACAGAGACCTGGTTCAAGGCTCCAGAGAGTACCTCTGCATTACCAGGCTATAATTCATACCACACCTTTCGGCCACCTAACCTGGACCGAAACACTAAAGGTGGAGGCGTGTCCATATTCATTAAGGATATCCACACCTCCAGGCTAGTTGCTCAGCATAATGCATCCGAGATTATCCAAGTGCAACTAACTCTGGGCAAGACCGCAATCCAAATTGTAGCTTGCTACAGATCCCCCGCTATGTCCCAGGATTCCCACTCCTCATTTCTTAATACACTGGAAAATATTAGGGTACAACCTAACACCCTAATAATGGGCGATTTCAACTACCCTACCATTAACTGGGAAAACTACTCATGTACCAACTCTTGTGCTCAACGTTTTCTGGAATTCATAAATTCCAAGGCCATGGATCAACTTATCCACACCCCCACCAGGGGCAGCAATATCCTAGACCAGGTTATTACTAACATGGGCAACCGGTGCTCCACACCAGAGGTCAACTCCTCGTTGGTCAGATACGACCATAAGCTAATCACCCTAGACATCCACATCCCTCCCCCACCCCCCATTAGGGAAATCACAGTAAAAAATTTCTCCAAAGCCAACTTCACGCTTCTTAAGACAGAAGTGGCAAACTTCACGACACCCATGCTGACGGACAATAGAGGTATGACTGCTGAATCCTACACAAATGCACTTTATAAGCACTTACATGAGTGCATGGATCATGCAATCCCTAACAGAACCAAGATGCTATCCTCCAAAAAAAGGAAGCCAATCTGGTGGTCCCCTGCCATAAACAAACTCTACAACAGAAGAAAAAAACTGTTGCAAAAAAGAGTAAAATCCCATGATTGGAGAAACTCCCTGGTCAGCTTCAGTAAAAAGCTGAGATCCATCATAAAATCCTCCAAAGCTAGTTATGAAAACAAAATCGCCACTGACTCTAAAGACAACCACAAAGCATTCTATAGCTATGTCAAAAATCTCAATGGCAACACTCAGATCTGCTCTGAGTTACAGCGCAATGGCACTAAATATACAGAACCAACGGATATTGCCAACATCCTGACAGATAGGTTCAGTGCTAACTTTACCCCTCTGTCATCCCCTAAAGGGCCCATCTCTATACCTGAAGAATGCAAAGTTCCTGTAATCACAGCTGCACAGGAAAAAACACACTATCCAAAGCCAAGAACACAGCATCCATGAGACCTGACGACATCCCAGGCTGTGTTCTACATGAACAACAGAACGAACTGGCACCCCACCTAAGTACTATGTTCAATCATAGCCTCACCTCTGGCTATGTGCCCACTGAATGGCACAGAGACAGTTATCCCACTCCACAAAGGGGGAGCCACCACAAACCCTGGAAACTACTGCCCCATTAGCCTAACGAGCCTGGTCTGCAAGGCTATGGAGCGTATCATCATGGAACTTATAAACAATGACATTGGTAATCTCCAAACTCAGGACCCCACCCAGTTCAGGTTTGTAAAAGGCAGATCATGTCTCCTAAACCTGATAGACTTCTTTGAAGCAGTCACCAAAGCCGTAGATGAGGGTAAGGTGGTTCACACAGCCTATTTAGATCTCGCCAAGGCTTTTGACACCATCCCCCACTCTGGAATTAAAGATAAACTCACTAAACTAGGTATAAATCCCTATGTCACAAGATGGGTTGCCAACTATCTCACTGACAGAACCCACACTGTGAAAGTAGCAGACTACAAATCCAGCTTCAGACCAGTGACAAGTGGAGTACCACAGGGTTCAGTCCTGGGTCCTCTCCTGTTTGGTATCTACTTCTCTGAAGTACAGGCCAACACAGAAGGTCTTTGGCTAATGAAGTTCGCAGATGACTGCAAACTAGGAGCCATAATCAAAACTCCAAAAGATGTGGACATCCTACAAAAGGGCCTCGCTGAGACAGATGCCTGGTGTCAAAGCCATGGCCTCAAGCTCAATGCCAAAAAGTGCATTGTCATTCCTTTTGGTAAAAACTCAGTACCCATGAACTACCACATAGGTGGTAGTCTACTTAACACCGAAAGTGTGATAAGAGACCTTGGGACACAGGTGGACAGTAGTCTCTCCTTTGATAATCACATCGCCACAGTAATCAGAAAATCCTTCTATGTGGCACACCTCATCACAAAAGGTTTCTCATCCAGGAAAAAAGAGGTCATTGTTCCCCTCTACTCGTCACTCATTAGACCCATTATAGAGTACAATGCCCCTTTTGGTATGTACCTCCAAGACATCTACAACAACTGGAAAGAGATGCCCTATGCAGTCCGTCTCAAAAAACTGCAGCTTTACTCCATTGCATATCGCCTACTCAGAGGCGATCTCTGACTAACACACAAAGCTATGTCAAACCCAGAGCTTTTAGACATGCTCCACTTAAAGAAATCCCAATCCCTACGAGCTACATGCTCTAGGGACCTAAACCTCGTCACCACAATAAACAGAACATGCTGGATGGATAGATTCCTGTCCCAGAGACTTCTCATACTCTGGAACAAACTACCTATCTATATCAAACAAAGCTCCTCATTAGCACTCTTCAAAAAAAATCTTGATGATTGGATGGGAGATAGGAAATTCACACCAGGGATCACTTCTGTGGCTCTGCTCGACAGTGGCACAGGAAAATAATTTTCTTGGGTGGCGAATGCCAGGGTACCTTTGGCTAGGCTTATATAGGCCCTAGGGCCAATAGCCTAGTATTTACCTATGAACCTATGAACCTATGAACTTAACTATGAACCTATTATGAAGGTAGTGCATGTCCTGTAACAGCAATGTATGCATCACCATTATTAGTTGGTCTGGATTTTCCTCTGGATTTTAGCCTATCCTTAAAGCAAGTATTTGAACTTTTGAACTGTGGCATGTGAAGTAAAGTTGTTCAACACATTTAATAAAATGTGCACTGCCCTCGAGCTGTTCTGATTGTACTTTTCAGCTTTACTTAGAATGGGCAGTAATACTCTTGATTTCTATCACCTTCCAGTGAATCTTTAGTCTGAAAACCTGGCATTATTTCTTCTTGTAAGAGTTGCTAATACCTCATGTAAATAAATATGGTCTTATTAAAAATGCAGAAGATGCCTGGGTGCATGTTTTAATGTTTACACATCCATTCTCCATGTAACCATGTTACTGCAAGGTCTTCATCCGATAAAGAAGGGTTTTAACTACCATGTATGTGTTGTGTTACCTTTGAGAAAAGGATGACAAAATGATATCCTTACATTCACCACTGCAGTATTTATTACTTATGAAATTCCCTGCCATGAAGCTTGTCTTCCAGCCTGTCAATAAAAGTCTACCATTGCTTTAAGGTATGCTGAACGTCACCTGCACACTCCTCATGTAGCATAGGGCATAAAGGTGAAATTAGGGCATACCATCCCCAGAACTTCTTTGCCGCTAGTTCCAAATGCTGTTTTTAACCATCCGTCTGTTTGCCACTGTCATTCTATCAGATGTCGTTATGAAGCAGTGGATGTATCTTCTAGGACTGCTGCCTTTGGTTCAGTACTGAGGAGTTATTCTTGGCTTAGGCTTCAACCTTTACCTGATGATATAATTTGCTGGATGCTCCTCTGTATACTAAATTTTTGTTTGGGGAAGCGGCTGCTGGTCTGTTTAAGACTCTTCAGTACAAGGGGAAGGCCTTACAGAAGCTTAAACATGTCTTTGTTTCTCCTGTGCCTAAACATCAGAGAAACTACTCTTCTAAGCCAGCCTCTGTTTGTAGGCAATCTCACCCTCCTGCTAAAGGTAAAAAGAGTGGTAAATGGACTCCTCCTGATAAGGCCACTCAGACTGCAGAGATTCTAAAGCTTTTCTTTCCTGACAAATCAGGTGCTGTCTGACTATTCACCTGTTCCCAGCCGCATTCCTCTTTCTCTTCACCTTTCTCTTTCTCTTCCTCTTTGGCTTCCAGTCACACAGGACTCTTGAGTTCTGTCAATCATTCATCAGGGGTACTTTATGATGTGAAATTCCTGTCCTCCTTTTATGGGCATTCCTCAGCCTCCTCAGGAACAACTTACTTTTTTCCTAGAGGTACTTTGAGACCTCTTGTCTCAGGATACTGTTCAAGAGGTGCCTGTGTACCAAAGGGGAAGGGGTTTTATTCAATAATGTTTCTAGTGCCCAGAAAAGAAGATGCTTGGAGACCAATTCTAGATCTCTCTCATCTAAACACTTTTCTGAATGTGCCTTCCTTTTGGATGCTGTCCCTTCAGACACTTTTTCCTGTCTTGTTACCTCTGGCCTTTATAGTGTCTCTGGATCTCAAGGATGCTTATTTCCATATTCCAATCCATTCCTCGTTTCAGGAGGCTTTTGCGTTTCTCTGTTGTTTCCTGGCATTTTCAGTTCTGTGCTTTGTCCTTTGGCCTTTCTACTACCCCAAGGGTGTTCACCAAATGCCTCGCTCCTGTGATTGATTTTTACAGGCTTCAAGGGACCCAAATATTTCCTTACTTGGATGACCTACTGATTCAAGCATCCTCTCCAGAGGTCTTTTTGCAAAATCTTCATTTTACCGTTTCTCTTCTTCAAAGTCTGGAGCTCATGATAAACTTCAAAAAGTCTTTCCCGACTCTTCTCAGGATGATGTCTTTCTGGGTTGCAGGATACAGATGGTGCCAATGGTGGCATACCTGCCTCCTCCAAAGGCCTTGACTCTCATTTCTTACTTTCAAACTCTTCTTCCCCTGGCCTCCATTACAACCAGAGAGTTTCTCAGAGCTCTGGGGTTCATGGCTTCCACCATTCCGATACTTCCTTTGGCCAAACTTCACATGAGGAAGTTCCAGTGGTTTCTGAAGTTGGTGTGGCTTCAACATGCGTATCCTCTAGACTTTACAGTTCTTCTTCTCCCTTGTCTCAAGAAGGAACTTCTGTGGTGGATTCAGCAGTTGTCTCTGAATCCAGGGCTCCCTTTTCATCTTCCTCTTCCCTCTCAGGATCTGTTCACAGATGCTTCAGATCTGGGATGGGGAGCAACATTTGGCTCCCTGAAGGTTCAGAGAGTGTTGTCACCTAATCAGCAGAAGGAGCACATCAACATCAAAGAGATGAGAGCTGTTATGCTGGCTCTTCAGGCGTTTCATCCTCTTTTCTCTCTGGGATCTCTCAGGGTATTCATGGACAGTACCACAGTTAAGTGGTATATCAACAAACGGGGGGGGGGGGGCAAGATCTTACCTTCTTCGCTGGCTGGCACTTCTGGTATGGGATCTGGCTGTCAAGTATCAAGTGAGTCTTCAGGCAGTTTATAACCCTTCCAGTCAAAACATTGTGGCGGATACTCTGAGCAGGTCCTTCACTCAGTCCCACGAGTGGATGCTTCACAGGGTTTCTGGACCTTGTTCACCAGTGGGGTAATCCTCAAGTAGATCTATTTGTCTGCCCTCTGAACAATCATTCTCCTCTGTTTTGTGCCAGAGTCCCAGGTCCTCTGGTGTGGAAGGTGGACACGCTCTCATTTTCTTGGAAGAGGATGTTTCTTTATGCATTCCCTCCTCTTCCTCTCATTCCAAGAGTCCTGTTCAAGATTCAACAGGATGCTTCCAAAATCTTGTTGGTGGCTCCCTTTTGGCCACAACAGCACAGGTTCCCTCTACTTCTGCATCTAGCCAAGGGCAATCATCATAAGTTACAGATCTCTCATCCATCCCCACCTGTCCATGCTTCAACTGACACTGTGGGTGATAGGGTTTTGATTCCTCATAGACACCTTTTTTCTAAGGACGTGCTGCAGGTCCTGCAGGAGGCCAGACAACCTACTACTAGGAAATCCTACTTATCTAAATGGAAGAGGATTTCCATTTGGTGTCTTCCTCATGACCTGAACCCACTTTCTGTGGATGTTTCTTTGGTTTTCTCTTATTTGTGTGAGTTGCTCAATGCTGGTTTAGCCTATTGTTCCATTAAGGCCTACTTATCAGCTCTTTCTGCTTGTTTGCCTTTAACTCCCCTGTTAGCTTTTAGATTTGAGTCTAAGCAATTTCTTAAAGGCACCCTTAATATTAGACCTCCCAGGAAGCCTGTTCCTCCTCCTTGGAATCTTAATTTAATTCTGGAGAAATTGACTCAGGCTCCTTTTGAGCCTGTTGTTTCAGCCTCCTTGCAATATTGTTCTCGGAAGACAGTTCTTTTGTTAGCTCTTACTTCTGTCAGATGGGTCTCTGAGTTGCAAGCCCTTATGGCTTGTCCACCTTTTTGATATTTCATGAGGACAGGGTGTCCTTGCATACTAATCCTTCTTTCATGCCCAAGGTGGTTAATGGGTTGTCACTTAATCAGTCTATTAATTTTCCTACTTTTTTCCCTCTCCACAATCTGACAGTGAGAGGGTGCTACATACCTTAGATGTGCATAGACACCTCAGGTTTTATTTGGATAAGATTAAAGCTATCAGAAAATCTGTTCAGTTGTTTATTTCCTTTTATCCTAGGTCTTTAGGATTGGCTGTTTCCAAGCAAACTATTTCTACATGGATTTCGAAGGCTATTTGTTTTTGTTACACTTTTCATGGCAAGAGCCTTCCTTCTTCTGTAAAGGCTCATTCTATTAGAGTTGTGACTTCTTGTGGTGCTTTTTTCAAGGGTTCAGACACTAATTTGATTCTTGAAGCAGCTACCCGGACTTCTGTGCATACTTTTACCAAACACTACAAGCTGGATGGTATCTCCAGAGATAGAACTGGTTTTGCTAATGGCTTCTTAGGGGGCTCTACTGCCGCTTCCGTCTACCAAGTTTCTTCCTGAGCTTTGACACTCTTGCATAAGTTATGAATACTGCAGTGGTGAATGTAAGAACGTAGTACAGTTGTGTAAAATCTTACTATTATGGTAGATGTCCTTGCCTTCACTGCTGCAGTATTCACTCCCTCCCTCTATCCCCCTAGTCTTTTTTCCTTCCTGGATGTGCAGGTTCTTCTTGGTTTTCCTTGGACTGCCATTCCTACTGGAGCAATCTGTTCTAGGGATGGTACACCTGAACATCACCCTTTATACCCTATGCTGCATGAGGAGTGTGTAGGTGACATTTAGCATACCTTAAAGCAATGGTAGACTGGCCAGATGACAGGCTGCATGGAAGAGAATCCCATAAGTAATGAACACTGCAATGGTAAAGGCAAGAACATCTACCATTACATATTTTCTTTTATTTCATACCTAAGCCCTTAAATTTCTTCTTCCTATCTTTTAACCTTTTCCCAACAAACTTTTTTTTTCCTTTCACCACTGCAACTAATCTCTTCTTCGTCACTTGTTTGTATCATTACTTAATGCTCTTTTTTCCCCATCTTTTTATCTTTAACAAAGAGTGAGAAGGTTACACAGAAAAGCAAATCAGTAACAACTAAATGAAAACTCCAGCCAAGCTAGAATATCCATTGAGTGATCTCTCAAACCTCTTTTATCAGAGGCACATGGGATATATGGAAATGACCTTTATGAACATCAGTTGTTTCAACTATATGGCAATTCTAAATACCCATGACTTATATCTTTTTAAGTTGTTTCAATGGACAATTTCAAATCAATAAAGCCAAATCCCACTAGCTGTGCATATACATATTTTGGCCTTGCTATGACCTCAACAGCACAAGCAGAGGATTTGACCAAGCATAAGAAACACAGGGCTGTTATACCCAGCTGATGTCCATTACCATTAGGGTGGCTGCAAAATATCCCAACTAAAAAACTAAAACTAAGGGTGAGAAGGTCACACAGAAAAAAACAATCTGTAACAACTAAATGTAAACTTCAGCCAAGCTAGAACTTCCACTGAGTGATCTCTCAAACCTCTTGTATCAGAGGCACATGGGTTATATGCAAATGTCGCTTATGAACAACAGGTGTTTCAGCTATTGGCCTGAAATTGTCCATTGAAATGACTTAAAAGGAAATAAGTCATGGGCATTCAGAATCGCCATATAGCTGAAACACCTGATGTTCATAAGGGTCATTTGCATATGGCTTATAGTGTACTAGTAAGATATTTATTAGTTCATCACATCTGTTAATATGTGACCTCAAAAGTACCTCTAAGATGGATTGACATGACTGTTATTGTACTCTCATGTATTGTGAATCAGTTGTATGTATATTGTTTAGTGCTTGTGCCTTATTTTAATGTTTTTTTTCTATGGCCTTCCACTGAAAATGGGTTATATGCAGCTTGGACTTCTGGTAAACAATTTTATTTTTAAACCTGCCATTTATACTTCTCTTTTTCTTAATGATCTGTTTTGGCATCAGTGAGCTTCTGCATTTCCCAGACATAGCCTTTGGCCTTATTAACTGCTTTTATTTCAGGGTTTAACAGTTTTGAGGTTTTTCTCCCTGTCAGAACCATCTCCAAAAAAAGTCTCTTTAACACTTGATAAAGGTATACCCTGCATTTGTAACTGTGGTGATCTTGATCCATCTATTAGCATGAATTCAAGGTAGAAAATGTGGTGTGAGAAGCAGGATAAGTCATGTGCACAGAATATATCCTTGTGGGTTTTTGAGAGGCTTTCTCTTCCAAATGCAAGAAAAAAAAATAGTTCCGGATCACTAATGCCCTTTTCTACAAGTCCGATTTTTGTGACTTTAGTTAGCATTCCGCCCAACAGCCTAACTATTAGTGCTGCTTCCCTATTTACCAGTTAAGTTTATATAATATTGATCAAGGTCCAACCTTTAAGTGTCCCATCAGGATTGTTCATGTTTAATTATTTTCCACAAATTCAGATGATCTGAAGAGTTCCTGCTCCAGGTAGATGGCAACCCAGAACAGTATTCCTAACCTGAGCTTGGGCTTGTATATCTCCACTCAAAGAATATAGTAACTGGAACAGTGCGGCACTGATAGTCTGCTGTCTTCTGCATGTTCCATGTTCATTTGGCCCTATACTGTATTTTGCTACCTGAAGGCAGGCTACCATCTATAAATAAAAGAACAACATCTTTAAAAGGCCTGCTTCTCACGAACAGACATACTCTGTTTCACAGAGGTACATCTTGTGATTCTCAAGGACATTATTAGCAAGAATCAGGTATTAACCAATATTATGGGCCCTATTTTCTGAGCTGTAGTAGATCATATAGCATTTCTAGAATAAATTCCCCACTGGAGTATCTCCAGAACAAAGGCAGGTGTACTGGTCAGTGACTCACTGTGGTACTGAGAAGGTAGCTGTTAACCATTAAGGCATAAAACGTACCATAGTTTATTGACAAGGTGACTCTTACTAGGTTTTTTAGTTGTTAAAGCAGTCCAACTTTGTAGGAGTGTTGCATATCAGTCAAGCTCAGGTATTATAGTCACACTGTGCTTGTCATTTAATAATTCATTCTGGTTTCACTGAATGGTATGAATAAAAGCCAGTAAGTAACTTTATTTTGCTTAGCATAACATGGAAGTAAAAATGAAGCAAAATGTGCTTGCACACCACTGAAACATATTTCGATTCCCTGAATTTGGTAGTTTAATTGTGTGTGTGTGTGTGTGTGTGTGTGTGTGTGTGTGTGTGTGTGTGTGTGTGTGTGTGTGTGTGTGTGTGTGTGTGTGTGTGTGTGTGTGTGTGTGTGTGCGTGTGTGTGTGTGTGTGCGCGCGCGTGTGTGTATGCAGCTTCAGTAATCAGAAAACAGCAATTTCACTGCTGCAAGGGATGACAGATGACTGATGATGAAACAGTATAAAACCAACACTTGAGTTGCATGTTGGATATGTAATGCATATAACCATTACCCTACTGGTAGATGAAGACTGAAAGCTCAAGCTTCAATTGCCTGAGGCTCAACTCACTGACAATCAGAGCTCCTACATACAGAATCACTGTCTGTGAGTAGTGCTGCAAGTGATTCCCTTTTGGTGGTTTCCCCCTTCTTTGAGATGGTGCAACCATGGAGTTCGTATGTATAAGTGTGAGAGGGGAGGCTTGCCCCCTGCAAAAAAACACTTAAAAAAGGCTTTATCAGCAGGATTTTTTTAAGCAAATGCAGTTTGGGGAGTCTGATCCTTGGTGCATTTGCTTTCTTCCACTCTTACTGGAAGTGCATATAATAGGTGGACTAAGTCAAGGAAAAAAAAGCTTAAAACTCTGTAAGAAGAAAACAGTTACTTGCAGTGTGTCTCAGTAGTGGCTAGAATAAGGCAATAATATGGAGGGCATTTAGAGGTACATGCATAATAATGTTGCACAAGGGGTCTGCATGTGTCTCTAAATGCCCTTCATATTGTTGTCCTATTGTAGCCACATGCCCTCATTTCTGTAGTAACATCATGCACACAAATTTAGAAAGGTTCACAACTTAATAGAAAATCTGACAATTTAGTACAGAAAATTAAAGCTACAAGCTGCTTTAGATCTTCATCATGATCTTGTGGCTTTGATTAACTGAGGCACCATTTGCCAACTGTGAAACTCTCAGCAAACCACTTAATCCAGTCAGAACTGAAGGGCCTCAATCCTGTTAGCAAAATGTATAAAAATATGAACTAAAAGTAGAGAAACAATATTGGCAGCTGAGAAAACTACAGTCTAATAACAGAGTTAGTGACTGAGAAAAAATGCCTTGATGAAAGATGCTGGCTGAAATTCATGTTTTTTACCATGGTATATTCCACTTTATTGCACAAGTTTGCTAGTCATAAGTTAAGATTAGAATCCTGATTCTGAAAAAGAGAAAGAGAAGTCCCTTACTGTGTTTTTTTTTTTTACTGCTACATAAGGGTGTAGAAACCACACTTAAGAGCAGGGGGATTTATCTTTTTTTTTGTTCCTGTAAGTGAATTAGACCAAACTGGTTGTTTTTCAGCTATCACCCAGTTACAGTATAGTCTGTATATTCATATTACATTGGGTACATAGTAGATAGGAATAGTATAACAATCACTCTCATCGGGTAGACAGCATTGTTGCCATCAGAGATGCATTGTGCAGAGCAAGAATAAAAGAAAACAATCTCCTGCATACAATATGGAGCCATCTGTATAAGTAATAACACACTTATTAGAAAAGAAAGTATATGTAAGGCGACTGTTGATTAAGTGACTAAGCCCACACATTTGCCATAGTTATTGACCCAAATACTGTTGGCATAGGGCTTGTCAGAATATATCTAAAACCTTATAATGAGATCCTCTAATAACAATCTTCCTCCTCCCCCAGACTGACGCTGCTTAGAGGCCTCCAGACCACATACAGTGGGAACAAGTGATGACCTCAGTAAATCAGCAGACACTCCCCAATCAGTTGCCCCACCCCCATATATACCACCATTGACAAAAGAACCTTGCCTTCCCCTTCTTGTCAGTAACTGGTGTTGGTGGCTTACCTCCAACCTAAAGGTGTTTACCACCTGACCTAACCATCCAGTCAGTGGTGTGACATGTTCATAGAAGTATACTAGGCTAACTGCCCTGATGGACCATTTTAAGCCTGGTCAGTAACCCCACATCAGAATCAGACCCTGTACCTTTTGTCTGTGAGGCAAAGACCTTAAAGTTATGCCAAATCCACCCAGATTGTACAACTGCCTTTCTAATGTTGTGATGAGCCCACCCAGTCCTTCTAGACTCCTGTCAAAGGCTCTCTGTTTAAGTATGCCACACCAGCTGTGCAAACCCCCTTTCAGATCAAGAATTGCACTACATGTTGCCTCACCTACCCCTGTCATAGCTCCTGCCCTCTACTGAGATACTCAGATCTCTGACCCAATGTTTTTATGAATTTACCCATTGAGTACACAAGGAGAAACTGAAAATTCCTAAAAAAATACATTCAAAACAAGTGTGTGAGTGTGTGTGTGTGTGTGTGTGTGTGTGTGTGTGTGTGTGTGTGTGTGTGTGTGTGTGTGTGTGTGTGTGTGTGTGTGTTGCCTCCCACTCATTCCTCAACCCTGTATGTACTCTGCTATTTTGTTATGAAATAACCTGCCACTAACATTGTTAATGACTAAATGTTTGACTGCCCTTTTCCTGATTGCTCTTTAAAAATATTCTTGCATAGTAACCATCCACAACCCCTTTTTCTCATATTTGCACATTAGGTCTGAGTGTCACTTTAACAGTGACAATAAGCTAGAGCCAAGGTTTACATCACCAGGTGGCTAGCCCTGCCACTGTAGCAGTTCCATGCCACACACTCATACCTATGGCCTATTTAGAATGCCCTATCCACCTACTGTGTGTCCTTGGAACGCAGGAGGAAGCTAGAGCACCCAGAGGAAATCCGCACAAACACAGGGAGGACATGCAGACTACACATAGAAGGTATCCCAGCCAATAATCGAACTGGTGAACCTCTTGCTATGAGGCGACAGTGCTATCTGCTATGCCAGTATAACCAGCTACCAAAAATGGTGGTGGTGGTGGTAGAGGAGATCACACACAGAAAAAAAAAAACAAGAATAAAACGTAGAATAATAAGAGAGAGAGAGAGTGTGTGTGTGTGTGTGTGTGTGTGTGTGTGTGTGTGTGTGTGTGTGTGTGTGTGTGCGTGTGTGTATGATGCATGTGTGTGCGTGTGGTTATATATACATTGTACTGGAGTGGTTAACATTTTTAAAGAATGTTTGTTTCCTTTGCACGGCATTGACCCAACTATAATACTGATGCAGAAGAAAAAATACTTTCAGGCAGAAACAGTTGCTTTATAGGAAAATATATACTGCTTTGTTGCCAGCAGTGTGCATGCAGGGATGAACATGCCGTTGTGTGTGTTTTGCATGTACTGACTGCTACTGCAAGGACTTTGAAACTGTGGAATCCCAAAAGTGAGAAACTCACATTTGAGCAGGAAATGAAAGCACTGACTCTTGTCACAGTTGTCACTGACACCTCTTAATGCAAGCAATCTGGATAAACCAAAAATAATTGGGGGAAACAAAGGCCAAAAAATGGGGGCATATATTGCTTTTATAAACTTAGAATTTTACTAGAATGATGAGTTTTGTATTACCATATATTTTAAGGGATATGAAGTCTGAAACTCAAATACCTGTCATTATTTTGTGACTCAGTCTTTAATGGTTTGCCAAAAAAACACACATTTTATGAGAAACATACCAAAAGTATGAGGCAAAAATCTGGATATTCTGTGAACATTTAGACAGTTAAGAGGTATGTCACTAGATCAACAAAGAATTCTTGTACAGCTGGGTACCTGGTTTCTTCCCAACAAGGGCAATTTCTCCTTTCATCTAGTAAACCACCATAAAAGTGATTTTGAACAGACAAGCATCCAACGCAGTTAACAAAATAAACTCCTCTCCGTGCATTGTCTGGCCTGAGTTGATAACGTGGTAAGCTGAGCTAGGATGGTGACATGCTAATGGCTTGGATTTGAAAATGAATTATTGGGTGCTTATAACTTGACTCTAGCTCTGGGAAAAAAAAAACTTGCTGTCACTTGGTGTGAGTAATAGAGATCATTACTGCACAACTGTCACCATCTAGTGGAATATTGATGACATTGCAAAGATGTTGACATACAAGGCCAGAAGGGCACATAGGCATACTAATGAAATATTCACTGTCAAAACACTGGGAGATCTGGAAGCTTAGGGTCCACAAAAAAGATGAACATGGAGGCTCTAGTCCTCCTACCCCTCAAATTACTTCATGTTGTAGAAAACTGTGCAATTCACAAGCTCGTATCTGCTTGCCTGGGACAATTTGTAAGTCAGTATGTAAGTTCTGGGTAAAGTGGGAGGTGAAGCTTGGGAGTGGTGCTGGGGCTGGGGCTGCAATATTTAAGGATGACGATTTGGATGATTAAGAACCAAATGTTTAAGATGGAAAAGTGATGCCAAGGACTTAGAATGACTGCGGCATCTACTTAGCATTTTATTTTTTGGTATGCAAACCACAAATTATTCACAAAGAAAAGATGTTATTCCTTTATATCATCCTACTTTCTATGAGATAACTATAAGAGACTTCTCCCTGAACTTCTACCCTCAGATATTCTATCTTCTAGTAACATTTAATTCTTAGAGACAAACGTAGAAATATAAATGTTGTAATAAGGTTTTTTGGGACTCCAGATAAAGGTATTATTTTCCCTTGTATGTATTTGGGTTTGCTTTATAACTGTATTGAGTGAATTACTAACTTCTCATCCCAGCACATGTGCACTTTCTGCCTCTTTGCCTATTTAACCTGGGGCAGTTACAGAAAATTGTGCAATATACCCTCACCATCTATGGTAGCAAAATTATACCTCTCAACTGCCCAGATTTTCACATAATGTCCAGATTTTTGCTTCATATTTTTGGCCTCTTCCTCATAACATTTGTGGTTTTCTAGCAAATCAGTGAGGATTAATGACGTGAAATAATGGCAGACATTTGAGTTTCAGACTTCAGATCCTAAAGAAAATGCATGCTAATACAAAGCCTATTATTTAAGCAACTTTCTAAGTTTATAAAAACAATATTTAAATTTCCCCAGATTTTGGTGTTGTCCCTAAACTATGGAACAACAAACTCCTTGTCTTTTTAAATTCACATGTTGCAAAGACCCGCTTATACTCTCTGAGGATTTGTTTCCTATGTTTTGTTCAGCCAGATAGAATATTCCTGATTTTCCATAACTGGTTTACCGTAATCTTAAATGTTTATGAATTGTGTACTACTGTACCAGTGCAAAATAGGCACTTTTCAGCAACAACACAAAGTACAAGTCAAAAATAGAGCTACAGTTCTACATTACACTTTAAGCAGTCAGATATACTTTAAATCATGCATTACACAACATATCACATCACCGTCATATATGCTAACGCATGTTTTAACAGTAAGGTGCCATGTATTAGTACAGCAGGATATAGGCTATGCCATACAGCACAGCACAGTACAATTATTTGGTTAGGAATTGCTCATTTAATGGGAGACTTTATGAACAATTACATTAGATTTAAAACAGAAGCATCAGGCTACATTCAGGAGAATATTTATTTATGTTCCACTTTAATAACTGCAATGAATAGCCATAAATCTGCTAGAACATATTTATATGGGTGGGTGTGGATACAGACGGTGTGTATGGACACAGATGGTGAATGTGGATACAGGTGGTGGCTTTGGATACAGATGATGGGTGTGGATACAGATGGTGGGTGTGGATACAGATGGCATCTGTGGATACAGATGGTGGCTCTAGGTTTAGATAGTGGCTGTGAATACAGATGGTGGGTGTGGATAAAGGTGGTGGGTATGGCTACAGATGGTGTCTGTGGATACAGATAGTGGGTGTGGATACAGGTGGTGGATGTGGATGCAGTCCCCAAATATCACAGAAACGGACTGTGACAGTAGAGCATACCTCTCAACCACTTGGCACAAGAAATCTGGATAAAGCTTTAAATAATGGGGAGGCACAAGCCCCAAAAGAGGGACATATTTTAAACATTACTCATAAACTTAGGAAGTTGTTAGAATAACAATATTTGTGTCAGTATGCATTTTTGGAAGGATATGAAGTCTGAAACTGAAATGTCTGTCATTATTTAGTGACTTCAGTCGTCAGTGATTTGCCAGAAAGCCACAAATTTTATGAGGGACAGACCAAAAACAGGGAAAATCTGGACATTTTCCAAAAATGAGAGCTATGCATAGAACCTTACACTTTAGATGAACAGTTTATTTTATCTAGGTCATCATCATCATCTTTCGACTGTTCCCGTTAGGGGTCGCCACAGCAGATCACCTGTTTCCATTTCTTCTTGTCCTCTCCATCTTGCTCTGTCACACCAACTACCTGCATGTCCTCTCTCACCACATCCATAAACCTTATCTTAGGCCTTCCTCTTTTCCTGTTACCTGGTAGCTTCATCCTTAGCATCTTTTTCCCAATATACTCAGCATCCCTCCTCAGCACATGTCCAAACCAATGTAATTGTGCCTCTCTGGCTTTGTCTCCAAACCTTCCAACCTGGGCTGACCCTCTAATATACTTATTCCTAATCCTGTCCACCCTCGTCGCACCCAGTGCAAATCTTAACATCTTTAATTCTGTGACATCCAGCTCAAACTCCTGCCTTTTAGTCAATGCCACTGTCTCCAACCCATATAACATAGCTGGTCTCACTACCCTCTTGTAGACCTTCCCTTTCACTCTTACAGGTACTCGTCTGTCGCAAATCACTCCTGACACTCTTCTCCACCCACTCCATCCTGCCTGTACTCTCTTCTTCACCTCTCTTCCACACTCACCGTTACTCTGAACTATTGACCCCAAGTATTTAAACTCATCCACCTTTGCCACCTCTTCTCCTTGCATTCTCACCATTCCTCTATCCTCCCTCTCATTCACACACATATATTCTGTCTTAGTCCTGCTGACCTTCATTCCTCTTCTCACTAGAGCATATCTCCATCTCTCCAGGGTCACCTCCAACTGTTCCCTACTCTCACTACAGATCACAATGTCATCTGCAAACATCATAGTCCACGGGGACTCCTGTCTGATCTCGTCTGTCAACCTGTCCATCACCATTGCAAATAAGAAAGGGCTCA
Organism: Protopterus annectens; assembly: GCF_019279795.1. Classification (NCBI taxonomy): domain Eukaryota; kingdom Metazoa; phylum Chordata; order Ceratodontiformes; family Protopteridae; genus Protopterus; species Protopterus annectens. Next base: position 91,156,888 of record NC_056744.1, read on the forward strand.
GAGCTGATCCTTGATGTAACCCCACCTCCACCTTAAACACATCCATCACTCTCACCGCAGACCTCACCACTGTCACACTACCCTCGTACATATCCTGTACCACTCTTACATACTTTTCTGACACTTCTGACTTCCTCATACAATACCACAACTCCTCTCTAGGCACCCTGTCATATGCTTTCTCTAAGTCTACAAAAACACAATGCAACTCCTTCCGACATTCTCTGTACTTCTCCATCAACACTCTCAGAGCAAAGATCGCAACTGTAGTGCTCTTTCCTGGAATGAAACCATACTGCTGATCACTAATCATCACGTCCCTTCTTAACCTAGCTTCCACTACTCTTTCCCATAACTTCATGCTGTGACTGATCAATTTAATCCCTCTGTAGTTACTACAGCTCTGCACATCACCCTTATTCTTAAAAATCGGTACCAAAACACTTTTTCTCCATTCCTCAGGCATCATCTCACTTTCCAAGATTTCATTAAACAATCTGGTTAAAAACTCCACTGCCATTTCACCTAAACACCTCCATGCTTCCACAGGTATGTAATCTGGATCAACAGCCTTTCCATTCTTCATTCTCTTCATAGCTATCCTTACTTCCTCCTTGCTAATCCATTGTACTTCATGATTCACTATCTCTACATCATCCAGCCTTCTCTCCCTCTCATTCTCTTCATTCATCAACCCCTCAAAGTACTCTTTCCATCTCCTCAACACACTCTCCTCACTTGTGAGTATGTTTTCCTCATTATCCTTTATCACCTTTACCTGCTGCACATCTTTCCTAGCTCGGTCCCTCTGTCTAGCCAATTGGTACAGGTCCTTTTCTCCCTCCTTAGTGTCCAACCTTTCATACAACTCTTCATATGCCTTATCCTTAGCCTTCGCCACCTCTCTCTTTGCCATGCACCTCATCTCCTTATACTCCTGTCTACTTTCTTCATCTCTCTGACAAACCCACTTCTTCTTTGCCAACCTCTTTCTGTAGAAAGAATATGACATGTTAACATGCTTTGGAGTTTGGACTAATATGGAATGAGCCAATGCACAGTCAGGCTGTATTTCAGGTTCTTGTCATCCAAAATATGAAAGGAAGTTTTTTCCCTAAGGATATTTACAGACCAAATGTTTTCTGCTATAACTGGTCTGAAATACAGGTGCCATTAATTCTGAATTTAAACTCTAATGCTTGGAAAGATTGCTGAAAAATCTGCATTCTCCAAACATGGATATATTACTGCTTTTCAATTTGCACAATTGCAGTTCAATGTGGCCTCATAGCTTTTTCACTGAAATAAATTTCAAAGGTTAGCAGTAAAAAGTTTTTTTTTTCAACTTCTTCTGCATTTATTCTGTGATATTCTTGCTGGCTACCCTGTATAACTCAGACAGCATTCCAACCCACCAGCTTAGGGAAGCTTTCAAAATATGGTTCACGTGAATTAGATTTGACAAAGTCAGTAACTTGTGCTTCAGTATAACTGCAGTGACAAAGCAGATTTGTCACTGCACAGCATGGAGTACTGCAGGGCAGGCTCTCGCTGACCCAGCTTATTGTCCTTATTGTTAGAGAGACACTTCTTGTAACAACTATAGTATGAAAGCTTTTCTACGCAAAAAGATTAACCAGTGTGTTAAGAAAGCAGTATTCCCCATAAAAACGTCTGCAGACATCTGAAACTACACTATAAAAATACTTCTCTCTTTTTCTTCTGGACTTTAGATTTAAGGGTAGGAGTATTCATATTTAAATGTGAGACATTTTTCCTTAACAGAGAACATGTAATTTTTCTAACTTTCATAGATGAGTAAGGTACAAGAAACTAGATGCATCACTGTTTTGTGCATATCACAAAGTAAACATTCATGCACAAGGCATATAATGTGATAAATGTTCGTGCATAATGCAGTGTTTAGTTTTTCCTCTGTTGTATGTTTTTAAATCATATTGTAAGTTACCCAGTCCTGGGGCAGTGTTTCCCCTTATATAACAGCCTTGAACGTCCCTTCTTCACTCAGTTTGTCTTGTACTCTTCTCCTTGTACGATAGTGCTACAGTCAAAGTGTTCCTTTCTTTCATCCCCACAACTTGGGAGTGATATTTAAGACAGTGTGCATATAATCCTGGGGCATTTTTACAGTAATCATCTCCTAGAAGTCATACCCTAAACCTGAACTTTGAGTGAGTGAGTGAGTGAGTGAGTGAGTGAGTGAGTGAGTGAGTGAGTGAGTGAGTGAGTGAGTGAGTGGTGTTTTGCTTTGTGAGATTTTTTTACCTAGCAGCCTGCTGCAGTGTCCATACTGGTCACTACATAGTTTGGCTGTTTTTTATTGCATGAATAATGGTTGGATATTTTTCAAACGACTCCTGGCACTATTTCAACAACTACCAATCCAGTTGTTGCATTACAAATGTTTAAGGCTGCAGACTGTCACTTTTATGTTCTGGAGCTTTTGAAGTTCTTTTGAAGATTAGTTTTAAATCTGTGAATACTGACAATTACTTTTTCACATAAGAGATACACTTTAGTATGGCTGTTTATAGTTTAATCACTATAGTAAGTTTAGTATCCTTGTTTCAGTAAAATACTGAAAATCTTTTTCATTAATGCATTGTTGTAGTATTTTATTATAACCACAGCAAAGTGGGTTTGGTTGTATTTCCTGTGTAGCCAGAGTATAGAACATAGTGATTACCTGACAACTGAAGTAGACATAGATATGTATTACCTGACAAGTGCAAATAAACACTATTATTGACTTATTAAAGAGTGCATTACATGTAATAAGTTATTGGTTACTTGGGAAAACAGAAAACTTGATAGCATGACAAGCTTCAAATGGCACTATTCAGATTAATAGGAAAAAGAAATTCAGCAAATGACAAAGGAAAAAATGAAATGCAGGCAAGTCCAATCCATGAGATGTAGTATTAAAGCCAGATATAGCTCTCTGGATGAAAATGTTGTTTTATGAAATACCACTGGGTGTAGTCTTAGAAACATAAAGAGTCAGAAAACCCAGGATCACTAATCAACAGAGTAATATCAACCTAGGAGCACTAGTAAACAGGGTAATATCAACCCAGGATCACTAGTCAACAGGGTAATATCAACCCAGGATCACTAGTCAACAGGGTAATATCAACCCTATCACAATTGTGGACTACTCAAGCTTGGATCACTAAGGCTCTGACTACAATTAATTATAGACACAGCTGCAGATGCACATAGATTTGGAACCGGCAAGACTGAAACAGTATAGAGCTGTAATGGACTCGAATATCTCAGCAGTAGAACACCAGTAAGAACAGAAGAGGAGAGAATTCTACTGATCACAGTTAGAGATGCACATAGATTTGGAACAGCTGTAGCTTCTTGTGCCCAGTGCTATAATGCTGACAATAGCAGAACAGGAGAGAGCTCTAATGGCCTCAAGTGCCTTAAATGCTACAATACTGGTAAGACTGGAACAGGGAGACCTCGAACAGTATCTAGTACCTCAAATACTAGAATATAGGTGAGAGTGGAACTGGGGTACAGGTGACAGTAGAACGGGGAGACTTTTGACAGTATGTAGTACTCCGAATGCTGGTATACTGACAAGAGTGGAACAGGAGAGACCTCTTACAGTCTCTAGTACCCTGAATGCTAAAATACAGGTGAAAATAGAACAAGAGGCAGCTCTAATGGCCCTTTATACCCCAAATGCAAGAAAACTGGCAAAGGTAGTAACAGAAAAATTAACTTGTATTGAGTGATATTGACAAGATTAAACCTAGGCAGCATCCAATAATTCTTTTATTAGTTATTTGATCCAGTTTAGAGCCATGGGGAAAATAACCTATCCTGACATTTGTTTGGCACAAGGCAGATGAACTAATCCTGAACAAGTTGCCAGCCCTTTGCAGAATGCAGACACTGACCCATTCTCATGCAGGAAACATGCCTACATGCAGAGTCAAATATGGTACTCAAGAAATGGGAGCAAATCAGAGCATGTGATGAAAATCCAAACATCTCCCAGTTAAAATTACTTGTAGGAAGATAGCAGAGAAAGAGGGTGCAAAATATGGAGTGGTGATGGTAACAGGGATACAATGTGGGGTCGACATTTATCATAGTCAGAAGATCAGAGGATAAACAGATTAAATTAATATACATGAAAGATGCATGAAGTATTGGCCGTGTTTGATTGGGAGTGTCCGATCAAGTAGTACATTTAAGAATATTTGATTTCTTAATGACTATAATTGTAACTTCTCAGGCCAAGAATAGGTCTGAAAGATGTAAAAATATGCATGATGTCTTATTAAACCAAAAACTGGGAAAATACAAAAAAACTGATAGCAGTTCTTTTGGCATAAATGATTTGAGAGAGACATAGCTGATTGTGAACCATTAACAATATTTTTAAACTAGCTGCTTCAGAAGTGAATAACATTATGGAGGTTTCTGGCCTGTGGTATTAAGCAGCAATACAGCATTAAAAAGTATGAAGAGTATACAAATATTCTGATGTGAATAGGCTGATTGCTAAAATTCCTTTCTTAGAGGACGTGCATCTAGTTAGTAGAGTACTGGCTAAATTAGTTTGATCAGAAATTGTTTTTTTTCTTCAAGGTAGAAAAACTTTCTTATATACAGCCTGCCTCTATATTAACATCAGAAGCCAAAAATAAATGAAAGAATGACAGGAGGTGGGTATATGTTAAAACACCTCTAATATCTAACAGACCTGTGAAGAGGACAAATTGGGGCTCTTCTTCAGGTGGGTATATACCTCTCAACCTCTTGGCTCAGAAATTGTGGAAAAAGCCTAAGGGAATGGGGGACATTGGCCCAAAACCAGGGACAGATTTTAAATATTGATCATATAAACTTAGAACATTGCTAGAACTACATCATTTGTGTTAGTATGCATTTTCTAAAGAGTATGAAGTCCAAAACTCAAATGTACGTCACTATTTAGTGACTTCAGTCTCCAGTGATTTTCCAGAAAATCACAACATTTTTTATTATTATTATTATTATTATTATTATTATTATTATTATTATTATTATTATTATTATATTTGTTATATTAGTTATGGGACATACAATCCCTCCCTAACATCTCTTACCCTACTACTAATTTATTTTTAACTATGAGATCACACAACCTCACAAAAACAGAAATACATGGTATTCTTTCTCTAATATTGGGTGACCTCAGAGATAAAATAAATTAGTAAAGGGTGTATGTGGGTGGCGCGGACAGCCACATGTGGGGTATAGAAGAATTTATCTCCCTGCAAAAATATATTTAGTGTACACCAGACTAACTCTATTTCTTACCTGATGCTTCATCATATCTGCATTAGAACTACAACTCAAAGTAATCGAGACACTGTATTAGATCCTCCTGAGAAGCTTTACCATGCTATATTAAAGCACTTCTTGTAATATTACATAATCATGCCTACAAGATGAAAAGATGTAAAACTACTTGACCAATGGTCTGTGTTAAAAGAGATTGTAGTATTTATTTACTAACTTTATGTAGAACATTTTCAAAGCAGTGAATTTGAAATGTTTATGTTTCCTGCTAGTAAATATTTTATAGCTGGATTGTGAACTTCAGCTTTTAAATTGTTGGTATTCCAGGGTGGATCAATTTTTGGCAGTTTTGATGGCAGACCTAGGTTGTTTGGAGCATATTCAGGACTTTAAGCTTTGGCTTAAACATTCTGGGGTATAATAGCTCAAATCCTGCTTGTCTTGGCCTTTGGGCTGCCAGCACTCTATTCATTTGTTTATTTTTTCATTCATTCATCATTCATTCATTCATTCATTTATTCATTCATTCATTCATTCATTCATTCATTCATATTCTGCATCACTTTTTTCTCTGCACCTGACCCTATTCATTCCTCTGGTTCTTCAGCAACCTTTCACAGGGGTGTAAATTGACCAGAAGGTTATCATCCAAGCAGCCATTGAAGGTGATGGAGTCTTTTAATGTTCCTAATGCCATCACATGGTAACTAACATACAGGATACCTTAATGAAGGCCTGAAATGCCGTCTATAATATGCCTGCAATTCTGAACCCATGATATAAAGGCTTCCATGTGCACATGGCTTAGTGGAGCGAAGTGCACATTCCTGGCCCATCACATGGCAAACTCTGCCTCTCACTCTCCATTAGGTGTCAGCAGTGCTGTGGTTAGACTGTATCATAATGCCGAGGATGAGTGAGCTCGCATTAACTACAGACCACCATCTTCCTTCACTGGTATCCCTTGTATCTTGGTTGCTAGTTAATACCAAGTTATCTGGGTCATAGTCAGAGCTTTATCCATCTGTTCATGGTGCTGGCTGGGCACTCCTTATTTTAGGTTTTAAAACTGAACAAAGATTATGTGGGTTTTTTTTTGCAGTACCCTACACTTTTATAATATTAGAGTATGTCCTAATGATCCCGCCTAATGCACAGATGTAAAGAATTTGTCTTTGCTGCCATCAACATGAGTTTAGAAATGGACTCTGATTGTTAAGGGGATAGGATGTTGCTGCTAGCTCTCAAATCTTGTGGTAAGGGGTTCAGGGGAAACTGCTGCCTCTGCATCCTTGAGTGCAGCCAAGAGCCTTGCAGCCAGCATACTTAACTTAGGTAGTGTCATGACTTTGTGATGTCATTGCTAGCATCACTCCCCCATCCTGAGGATTCTGACCAGCTTCATGTACTTGAAGGTTCCTGTTGTCATGTCCAGCATGAGATCTCTCACTCCATAGTCTCTTCTAATGAGTACCACAAAGTTGGCTCCCTAAGAGGTCATGAGGCCCATCTAGTGATGGAGGTTACATCAGAGGTAGCTTAGAAAGGAGCAGTCATGTGATCTAGAGTGTAAGCATGCAGTAATTGACGGACCAGTGTGAGAACTAAACTGGTTGAATATGAGAAGTAATATTAAAAAATATGACAATGTCCTGTTATTGGGGTCTCTGTGCCTTATTAAAATTGAGCCTATTACCCTTCTGTTATTGGGGTTCATTCATTTTAAGACTACATTTGTCTATTTCCTTCAAGTTTTTGGGATCTATAATCTCCCAGGACTTGATGTAGGAGACCAATGTAGGTCAATCATAAAACAGGCACAACAGTGAATGTACTTTCTGCTGAGGAAGTTCAACCTCCCACAGGAACTGTTGATTCAGTTCTATGCAGCAGTCATTGAGTCTGTTCTCAGCTCATCCATAACAGTGTGATTTGGATCTCTATCTAATCATGACAAAAATAGGTTACATCGAATAGTCAGGTCTGCCAAAAATATAATTTGTGCTATTCTTCCCTACTTACAGGACCTGTACTATTCCAGAGTCATGAAAAGGGCAGGGAAAAATCATCATGGAACCTTCACATCCAGGCCACCATCTTTTTGAACTATTACCATCAGCCAGGCATTATAGATTAATACGCACCAAAACAAGCAGATATAACAACAATTTTTTTCACAGACCATCAAGTTCATAAATGGTTAACTCAGCTTATTAGGTTGGGATATTCTTTTTCCCAAGCCTCCGCCTCCGAGGATTCTGCAGTATTGTTTACATATTGTTAATACTTGTTTATTTCAGTATTTCTTGCACTGAGTTGCACTTTGCACCTTGTATGTATATGTATGTGTATATTTACTTTTTTGTCTTGTTCTTAATAGTTGCATGTATGTCGTTTATGTAATTCATACTTGGAGAGTCACTGAAACTGGGGTCAAATTCCTTGTATGCGTGCATACTTGGCCAATAAATGTGATTCTGATTCTGATTCAACTTAGATCTTCACCTCCTCTTTTTGAATCTAAGCTGATTTCCCCACTCCCCAGATTATTTGATGTGGCAGACTTTACCATTTCACAAATGTTAATGGTTTAATGCCCTATGCCCTTAGAGTTGTGGGTGAATAGTTTTAAAAAATCTTAGTTTACAATGGAAGCACAGTGCTGCATTAATTAGAGTTACTGCCTAACAGTGCTTGTTTTTCCAATGTGTTCCTGTCTTTTGTGCCTTCTTTGTAAAGTCTGTGTTTTTTTTTGTTGTTAGCATCCCTAGCTTCTTCCACACCACACCACAAAGACATACAAAAAAGAGAGGGTTGAAATCTGTTGAAATCCTCTAAATTGCATTTAGGTTTGCATGTGAAGTATATTTATATACTCTTAGATGGAGTGGTGCCCCATCTAGGAATGGTTCTATGCTTCAAACCCACTGCCTCCTGGGACAAGTTCTGGATACCCAGTGACACTGAACACAGCAGGTTTAAGAAAACGAATGAAAAGTTATATTCATGGAAGTATTTTCTGTACACCTGCAGAGCCACATATCTCACCTGGTGTACAGGGAGAGGGGTAAGAGGAGCCAAAGGGTACAAAGTGGGCAGTATCTGTGGAGTACCTAGGAGTTGTATGAAGAATAAATGGCATATTAGGGCATTCAAACCCCTTTATAGAGTGGGAGCTTGTCATTTTTTTGTAGTCTTAGGTTAATTCCCATTATAATGGACCACTAACATTAGGTATATTAACAGTGAGTGTAGCATTTTGCACTTGTGGCAATTTGCTGTTTAAATGTGTAGAGTTGGGTCTTGTGTAGTGAGATGTTCTGTTTGGCATTCTCAGTTTCTGAACTGTCACTTCAGTCCAAGCCTTAGGCTTTAAGAAGCAAAATGTTGCATACAGGAAATGGGAACTGCTGTGTTTTACTTGTGTAACCATGGAGTTAGTATATTTAAGTAATGTGAAGCACATTACTTTAGTATGTGCAGGGAGGCTTGTCCCTACAAAACCCCCTTTTTGTTGGTGTTTTATCTGTTCATTTGGTTTAAGTGGTTAGATGCTGTTATTATGTGTTATTTAGATATTTGGTTTTGCGGTTTTTGGATGAGATGGTTTTAGCTTTGTTTCATTTTACATCCTAAAGGGACTATTGCCTGGCAATTTCTAATAGTAGCTTACCATCCTGAAGGAATAGAAACTTCTTTTGGTTTATTGGAATAAACAAAAGATGGTGCTATAGGATCCCACACTGATGAATGATGAAACTAGGAGGCAGCATGGCATAGGAGCTGCACATATGCAGTACTCAGAGAACCAGATAAACTGGACCTGGGTCCACCTTTTATTTAGAAAATTGTGATTTTATTATATTTTATTTATTTTGGGTTCAATACTAAAAGCAGCCATGTTCTAATCTATGACAGGCACCCAATAAATATACTGTCAGCAAGTTTTGCTGATGCTCCAGTTGTATCACCATGTCTAGTCTATTAGGCAAATGACCCTAACTGAATTGGCCTAGTTGTACTTCAAACATGGACAGAGGCAGGCTTTAAATCTTGTCCCAGCTTACATATATCACTTAAAATAACCTGTATGGTATATAAACTAATGGGATACAATTAGGACCTTAAGGCCCCAGTGATCTTTAGCCTAGTATACACCTATGAACTTATGAAGATGATTGTTACCCTTTATTCTCAGGAAAATAATCTTTTTCATTTGGGCCTAAACATACTTTTGCTAAATAAATAAAACTGTTAAATTAGATAATGTTCTGTATTATCACACTTGCCAGTGAAGCACAGATAAACCAGAAACCAAAGTAACTTTTTACCCACACATGCTACGTTTGAGGTTTGCAGGCAGACCTCACATGTGCAATGTTTGAGATTTGCCTGCAAACTTTGAAAAGAGCTTGCTGCATTTTGCTTGCTGTGTTTTACTTGCTGCTGTAGTATTAACATGTTTCCATAAGCCTACTTCTCATTAACTGAAGTCATAGGTTCTTATTAAGTTTATGATCAAGGACACCATCGATAAACTTGGCCATATCACCCAATACTGGTATTAGATAATGTCAGCCATTAAGAAGATTATTCCCACAGTTCTCAGGTCAACATTTGTGATCACCCATCCAGTTATCCAGACTGGTTGTAACAGTTGCCAGAGGAGTACTCTGCTTGATATGTAAGGGGGATCGATCCCAGAAATGGAGAATACATTGGGTGATGTACCCGTCACCCCAGCTGGTAGAGTTGAAATTGCAGTATAGGATTTTATACAAGCAGTGCATACATTCTGTAGATTACTCTGATTGCAGAAGAACTATTTAATACAAAACCTACTAGAAGTAGACTTCATTCATTCAAAATCAAAATATTCTCTCTCTCAAGTCACATTTTATCAGCGCAATAATGCTATCCTGGTTAATCAGTAATAAGGATTACCAGACCTTCCAGGAAATAAATGGCTGTCTACCTACTGCAGGCCTCATCACACCCCTAGACAGCCCATTGTCTCCTTATAAGAATATTAATTTAGTGCTTAATTACATAAGCACTTTAACAAGAAAATTAACTGTGCAGTTCAACAAATAAAAATACACAGATGAATGGACTAAATATGTATTTATTTTATTATTTATTTATTTTACATTTGTTTACCGGGAAAGTTCAACTGGACACATGTCCATTTTCAGTGGAGGTCTGGGGAGAAAAGCTCCAACATGAAACAAACAAAGACAATCAGAGATAACTTGTATAAGTAGCCTAGCAATAGGTAGTCTACATAAAGTTAGTTTACATAAATACAGTTTACTTGCAAGTTATATACATTCAGATAGTCTACAGCCTTTATGGTTATTACATTTGTAAGACTGTATTATATGGACAGTTACAATGAATGACACATTGGTTATAAAGGTACACGAGATTTGTGCTTAATTACAGCATTGCTAAGTTTAAGCATCAGAACATTATAATACCTTGTTAACCTGGAGTAAGAGGTATAACAACATTATGAGAGAACTTCTACAACATCACATTTTATTATAACACAATGCTTTACCTAAGAAATAGGTAGGGAGAAATTGGATAAGATGGTTCTGAGTTACCTTGTATATTGAATACAGCAGTTTGAGTACTTGTTAGTTTGAAGGGCCTAAATAATAAGTAGGACTAGAGGTTACAGTAAGTGTCGATGATGCTACTCTTACAAGTTGAGGTTATATGGTGAACTGGCTATCAATGGAGTTGGAGAAACCAAGCCATCAGCTTGAGGTTGGACAGACTGGGATGAATCATTCCTGTTGGATGTGACAGTAGGTCTGGTGTGGGATCCAGAGTCCAAGGTTCTCTCAGTAAATGAGGCCAAAGGAAGGGGAAACCAGATTAGTTGAGGCCAAAATGGGGCAAATATACAACAGACAAATTTCTAATGAGCAAAAAATAAAACAAGTAGAGGTATAAGGACTGCCGAACAGTAGATAATAATGAATATTAAAAACGGAGTAAGGCATTAACACAAAACTACATAAACAAGAGGAAAATCTGCATCTTGATATAACAAAGTCCCAAAGTTCACAAATGGGGATTTTAGTCACCACAGGCAACATCTCCTCTGACAGGAAGCAAACAATGAACTAAATTGCCCTTATCCTTTATGTCAATGTTTAGGCTCACAAGCATTAGAAAACGTGAATAGTATAAGGGCAAAATGATAGTCACCCAAAAATATTCAGAATAAAATAAATCCACTGCTGCAAAAATTATCAATGGATGTAATTCTTCAAAAGTCCAAACAACAAACTTCTCCCCGTCAAACCGTGGGTCTGTATTAGAACATCGAAGTTTCATAACTTCGAATGTTCTAATATTGACCCCTATTTAGCGAAAACTGATAACATCGAAAATTCAGAACAGCAAATTTTTTCCTAGGGAAAAAATTTGCTGTTCCAAAACACATACACACAACACAAACGCACCAGACAAATAACAATCCACACACATACACCTAAAATCTTAATCTAACCCTGCACTAAACTGTACATACACCACTATCTACCCACTTACCTTAACCCAAACCCTAACCCTAAGGTCCGTCACTATCGCACACACACCTCACCCGCGCCCTAACCCTAACTCACCTACCCCACCCTAACCCTCACATCCACACAATCGCACACTTACCTGAACCCGACCCGTAACTTTCCACCACAGTGCTGAAAACAGCGAAGCGACAGGAACGGACTCGGTTTTCTGTAACTTTGCTATTTTTCAGCTTTCGCTGAATAGGGGTCGATATTAGAACATTCGAAGTTCTGAAACTTCGATTGTTCTAATATAGACCCCAAACCGTCAGTCAGTTGCTGAAATTATGTGTCACCCATTCTAGGCATTTAAATAGATAGAAGAAACAGAATCATGTGTCATGAACCATACAAACAAGTAGCACCTTCATGCAAGGATAGTATTTCCAGCAAGAAAGTCTTGTTTGGGCCCAGAAACCTCATCTTTGCTTGCTAAGGACTCCCAGCTAAAAATGCGTTCCATTTTCCATTCATGGCAGCAAATGACAAAATACTCCATTTTTCGCTGGCCACAAAACATCTAGCATAGATAGCACATAAAGCATAAACAACATCAGAGCTGGGACGTTAAAACACATGGAGCTCAACAAGAACTGTGTCCGTACACGTACTTCTATGGTCTAGTAACAATCTGTTGCCAGCGTTACAAGCCTGACTAAATGTCACTTAAGTTGCTAATTGTATACGACCTACTCTGCATATATGCCTTTGCCTGGGGTTGATGCTCGGTGTGGCTAAGTGACTTACAAAGAGTCACAAGTATATAAGTAAAAGCCGCAAAAGAATCAAACTGTTGTTCATACTGCAGGTCACTAGCAACACTTTACTGTAACCACTGAATGATGCATGTAGTCAGCCAAACAGACCAAAAAGAAAAATTGTATTTTTTTCTTACAATCTTCAATGTGTATTTGAAGCTGAAGATTTAACTGGAAAATAACCTAACTGCTTCATTTGTCATTACTGATATAACAAAAGTGTGTGTGCCATGTCTAAAGTCTTTTTTTCATGTTGTATACATAAGTACTATGTATGTGGCTAAAACATACAGCCTACTCTAACAAATAAATGAAATGTTATACAAAAAACAGTATTTATCAACAGCTTCACTGATGGTCCATTTTCTAGAGTATTACTATATACCATTCTAAGAATGATAATATACATAAATGGGCAATATTATGAACTCTGCCTGGAATGTTTGGCCCAGAATTCATCTGGGTAGTCTGATATTGTTGGTTATCATTACTTGTGTTAGCTCATCATTTCCTGAGTCATTGTTTATACTCCATTTCTTTTTCTTCTGACTTCTTAAAGGGAGCTAGACTGATACCCAGCTTACTGCCCAAATGAAAATACTTAACTAACTTAGTGGAAAGACTGTTCAATGTTCAAATCATAGAAATTCCAGAACTGTACGCGATCCTTAACCAGTCTAGAGATGGCTAGAAAATGAAATGATAGATACATGTTCAACACATGGGTTGTCAGATCCGACCCAATCTGACCATGGCACCAACTCTGAAGCTTCTTTGGTTCCAGGGATCTGACTCCTCCACTATCCATAATTCCCTGTACTCTACCCTAATACCCCAGATTGCGTTTGCCCATCTAATGCAAATATCTTACAACTTTGTGAATATGATAATAGTTTCAACTAGGATAAATATAGGGAGAAAATATAACATTCAGAATAGGACTGTCACAGACAGGGAGCTGGCAGTGCATATCTTTTGTATCCAGTGTTGTCTATATTTGTCCAATTCAACACATGGGACAGATTCCCAAACTGTCTATCTGGGTGGTATCAAGGAAGGATGTTCCTGAGGATGGTGGAACCAAAAGAAGAAAGTGACCTAGGTTGTACATCAGTTTATAATGACACACAAAGGTATGGATTGTGGGGCAAGTTGTTGCAGGACAAATGTCATAAATGGGAAGCCTTCTAGAAAACACTGTTGAAGTGACTATTGCTCTAGTGGAATGAGCTTTAGGCTTAGATTGTAGAGTCAACTTCTTTTTGTTATAGACAAATGAAATGCAGTCTGATACCACCTTGAAAGGGTAAATTGAGTAACAGCTTTTACCAATTTTTGAAAAGGCAATAAACAATTAACTCATCAGAGTTTCTGAATTATTTTGTGCTATGAAGACAGAATGTGAGCTGATGATAAACATCTAACATATGTAACATGTATCCACCTTTGTTAAAGTATCTGGGAAAAAAACATGGTAAATTTATGGACTGATTTAAGCTTGTTTCAGATGCCACCTTAGGAGAGAGGACACATTAGTTCTAAGATAAACTCTGTCCTTTTGAAAAAACAGATAGGAAGGTTTGCATGAAAGTGCCCCTAATTCAGAAATCCATCTGGCTGATATAACTGTCACCAGAAAAATTGTTTTACAAGTCAGGAACTTAAGTTCTACTGTGGCTGCAGATTTGATGGGTGGTTGTATTAGCTCTCGTAGCATAATGGTAATATCCCATGGAGGAACTGGATCCCTGAAGGAGGGTTGTAAAAGAAAGTTTCTATTTAAAAAGGCTTTAGAAATCTTTACAGAATCTGTAGAGGAGTCATTATGGTCTATATGGAAGTTAGAGATAGCTGCCATTTGAACTTTGATGCTGGAATGACTGGAAACTTTGTCAAAAAGTTCAGATAAAATTCTAAGATGGACAGAACATGTGCTGAGAAAGGGTCTGATCCTTGGAAACTGCCCAAATAGAAAGCCTCTTCCATTTGCTATGGTATACCTTTTTTGTGGCTGGTTTCTGAGAAGCTGATACAATCTTGACAACTGTAGTGGGAAGTCTGGTGTCTCTGGCAATGGTCAAAACCAGAGAAACTATGCAGTTCGTTTCATGAACATCTGGTCCAAAGGAGGCAGTCTGGATGGGTGAAATAGAAGATCTGGATAATGATTCAGCATCCCTGGAAGATGTACTAGTAGGGGCCACAGGAAGAGGAACCATGTTTGTTGGGCCAGAAGGGAGCAATGAAGATCATCCTAGCCTTGCACTGTCTGCTTTCTGGATAAACTTGTTCATGAGAGGTGAAGGGGAAAAGTATACAGGAGACCCGACAGTCAGTTGTGGACCAGAGCATCCCTCAATGATTGATATTTTGGCAGGATCAGGGCAAAGTGACTGCTACATTTGTTGTTGAGATAGAAGTCAAAGAGGTACAGCAAGGTTGGCAACAGCAATGAAAGATCAAGGTTTCCACTGTTGGGTTGAGGGACCACTTGTGAGGCATCAAGATAATCCTGCTCAATTTGTTTGCTAAAACATTGGATAAACACAGGATGTGCATTGCTGTCAGAAAGCATAGTGAAGACATTGCCCATTGCCAGACACTCATGGCCTCTTGACACAGCAAGTAGGAGCAGGTTCCTCCTTGTTTGTTGATGTACCATACCACTGTCATGTCGTCAGTCTGTATGGAAATCATACTGTTGGGGAGGAGATCCTGAAAGACCTGCAATATCAGCAGGACTGTCTTCATCTCCAAGATATCAATATGAAGATGGGCCACTATGGGTGACCATGCACCTTGGACCATCCTCCTTTTGAAATGCCCCCTCCACCCTTGAAGGTATGTGCCTGTGGTTATTACCAGTACTAGTGAGTCCATATAAAAAGGGAGACCTTCTTTCATTGAAGAGGATATAATCCACCAGGCAATGTGCCATCTGCAGATCTGAGTGCGACAAATATTTGTATGTAATGAATGAATGTTCCAAGACCACTGTACTGCTAATGTCCATTGGAGTACTCTCATGTGGTATCTGGCTAGTGAAGCAGTATCATGGCTGCCGTTAGGCCTAACAAACATAAGATCAGCCTTGCTGGAGGTGAGGGATGATAAATCATCCCCATTGCTGTGAGATGCAAAGATAAGACCCTGGTTTGGGGAAGGCTGGTGATCTGTAGGTTGGTATTGAGGTGGAATCCTATGAATTCAATTTGCTGTGTTGGTGTCAGATGGCATTTGGGAAAATTTACTATTATTCCTAAGTTCCACAACCATTGGAGCACATTATCCAGATGGTGTAACAGCAGGTGGTCAGAGGTAGCAATTAGGAGCCAGTCACTGAGGTAGGGGAAAACTTGGATCCCCAGCAGATGCAAGTGCAGTGTCACAACTGCCATTATCTTGGTGAATACCCTGGGGGCTGTGGTGAGACTGAAAGGCAGTGCTTTGAACTGGTAGTGCTTGGTGCCCAGCAGGAAATGGAGGAATATTCTGGACTGCTTCTCTGTCTTCACATGATAGTAAGCATCCCGGAGATCTTTTGAGCACATCCAATCATCCTTCCTCAGCAGTGGCAAAATGGACAGAATTGTGACCATCCAGAATTTTGTCTGTTTCATGAACTTATTCAGGTGATTCAGATCCAAAACTGGTCTGAGGTCCCCCATTTTCTTTGGCACTAAAAAGAACATTGAGTAGACTCCAGATTCTAACTGGTCTTGGGGGACCAGTTGGATGTCTCTTTTATTCTAGTAGTTTTGAATCTTCAAGTGCTGCTGGTTTCCACTGACTAGGTGGAACACCAAGGATGCTCCTCTTTTTCTGAGGAGGAAGGGAAAAGGGAATTGAATAGCCGGTGGAAATTATCTTTAGCACCCACAAATCTGTGGTTATGTTTTGACAGGCTTGTAGGTGCAAAAACAAATGCCCCCAACAGCATCCAGAGTGCAGCAGTTGGGCAACAATTCATGTGTGCTGATAGGGCTTCTCTGAAAAAGGATCATAGCTGTCATGGCTGTGAGGTCTGCTACTGCCCCTAGGGTGATTTCTATTTCAGTTACTTCCAGCTCTGCCATGAGGAGGCCTAGGTTTATAGGTGAAAACTAGGCTAACTGCCCCAATGGACCATTTTATGCCTAGCCAACAACCCAAGGTGAGAATCAAACTCTGTACCTTGTGCTTATGAGGCAAATACTTTAACCATTATGCCAAACCTGCCATATTAAGAACTCTGTGATTTTCAGAGCCACATCATCTTCCCCATCCTCTGATTCCTAGAAAATGATCTCTGAATAGTGGAAAAATGGATTCCCACTGCAGAGATAGTCTTGCCATCCTGCTGACTCCTGGTAAGTGTTTCTTTAACTTTTGGTACAAAAAGTATGGAACCATCATAGGGGGGTTTTACAAAGGACATCTTGAAGCCTTCCCCAAAGTCACAAAGACACATCCAGGCATAACATTGCATGGTGATGCCAGTGCCTTCTGCCCTGGCCATGCCATCAGCTGTGCTAGAGAGCAGTCACGTGGCTGCATTGGAGGTTGACTGTATAGTACATAACTGGGAATCCACCATCTTTTGAACATCTGCAGACAAGATACCCAAAAGGGACTAGTTCCCTTCGTCAAATCCCTCTGGAACCTAGTAACATGAGCAAAATAATTCAGTGATCTGAAAGCAAAAGCCGCAGAGGTGTAAGTCCACATCCTGAACCTGTCCATCACCTTAGACTCCCTGTTAGGGGGATGAACAGAGGAACTTTCCTCAGATAATTCCTTTTTTGTGACTACTGCTACCACCATAGCATCTACTGTAGGACCTTTGCTCCAATGTTTTCTACCTTTTTGAGCTGTCAAAATTCTGCCTGCTTTTTTAGGGATGGGTTCCACTATGTCAGGGTCCTTCAATGCCTGTTGAGCCTTAAAATCGATGAGGGGTCCATCGAGTGGTACCACCTAAGACAATGTAGACCAGAACCAAAAGCTTCCAAGAACACTGACTCATTGGATGAGGGATCCTGTGTGGACTCTTCCCCTCTCTGTTTCATCAACTTAAGGATCTCACCAAAGGTAATGTCTTCTGAGGGGGAGTGGGGAGACCTTTCACACTCATCCAAATCAGTGTCTTCCGTGAAGGACTCTGGAGAGGAGTTTATGTGCTTCTGTTTGCATGTCTATTTTTTGTGAACTGTTTCTTTTAGGAGATCAGAAGGTTCAGCGTCAGACTGGGAGCTGATATAGTATGAGATCTCAGAAGCTTGAGGTTCTGACTATCCCTGTCTGACATGAAGATGGGAAGAAGAGTCAGAATGCTGCTAGGGTTTGGGAGGTATTGACCTAGATTGAGGAGTCTTCTCCATAGGTATAATTAGGACCCCATGGAAAGCCTCAAAGGCTGAAGCTGTAATTGGTTCCAAGGACCCACCTCTGTCCAAGGATGAAGAAGATGTCTTGGCACCAATTCACCTCAACTCTGAAGCCAATCACTGATCTGAGTTGCAGAGAGAGAGGAGACCCCAAGTGGGAGATATAGCACCAATAACACTGGTGTCAACCCATCCCCATGAGCCCTGGCACTGACTCTTCAGCTCTGAGTTTCTCCATTTTTTTAATTTCTCCAAATCTTTTGGGTTTCTAATACCATGACATGAATGGATCCCATTCCTAAGTCAAGGTATGATTAAAGTTCATGAAATTAGTATTGTTTCAGTCTTTGATGTCAGCCATTAGTGCTCTTTGCAGCACCCACAATGTGCCCAGTAATGACTCCTTCTGCAATTTATATAGAGTTACATGGATTGGTAGCATATCTAAATACCATTATAAATTATTTTTTATAAGACCTGTTGCTCCTACTGCTATTGTAACTATCTGGGTATCTTTCTTATACATTGCTCTCATTTCTTCCTGCAAATCTTGATATTTTATGACTTTGCTTCTCTCTGTATGCAGGACACTGCAGTCACTGGGTGTGGCGATTTCAATGATCATAGCTACTTTTGTCTTCTTTTCCTGGACCACTGTATCCAGTTTTCTAGCGTCTATCTTTTGAACTGTTGGTAATGGATGATCCCATGTGATGTAGACTTCATCATCTTCTATGATGCTTTGTGGCTCATATTTCCAGTGTTTTTCAGCCACTTCAATACCATAATGTTTGCACACTCCCCAGTGCAACAGTTTCGCCAAATTATTTATGCCTTTCACTATACAGTTTTCTGCTATTACTATGCTGTAACCAGCAAAGAAGTGTGTAATTGTTTCCAATTCTGTTTTACAAAACATACATTTGTCTGTTTCTCCCACATGTTCAATGGACTTTGCAAACCAACGTGTATGTAGCCCACTATCTTGGGCTGCCAATATTAACCTTTCATCTCTTGGTTTAAATTCACCTCTCCTTAAACATTCCTGCATTTGTTCCTGATCAACATGAGGTTCTTCCAGAAGTTTTCTATACTTGCAACTATATTTATGGTTTTTCCCATTTCTTCCCTTCTCATCTGGTCCTTCACCGTATATTCTTTCTTTTGATTTTTTGGCACATTCAGTTGCTGCCTGATTTTTATCTACTTGTGGTTTGATTTCCATTCTTGCTTGATGCTGATATGCTTCTACTAGATTAAGCAGAGATGTCATCTTAGATTTATTCTCCTCATGTTTCAAAACTTTCACTATGTTTGGGTCTTGTGAGGTCAGCAGATATGTGAGGAGTCCCACGAATGCAGATCTATACATGTAATCAGTTTCAAGGAGGCCCATCCCTCCTTCAGATTGGGGAATATATAATCTTGGTATGCACTGATTTTTATAAATCATTTGGTGAGCATGAAGCATCCTTCTTGTTTTCCTGTCTAATCTTTCCAGTACGTTTTGGGGCCAGTCAATCAGTCCAAAACTGAAAGTTAGGACAGAAAGAGCAAATTGGTTTATAGCTTGGATTTTGTTCCTAGATGTCAACACTGTTTTCAGGATTAATTTAAGTCTTCTGAAGTACTCCTTATAACGTTTTATTCACATTTGTTCATGTTTTATTGATGATCCTTCATCAATTCCCAAATATCTATGCACTCCCTCTTGCTTGAGTTCTTTTATATCACATTCTTGTCTCAAACTGATGTTTTCCTGGTGCTGCAGTTTTCCTGCTTTAAAGGTTGCTTTTGCACATTTATCAAGACCAAATGGCATTCTTATATCATCTGAAAAAGTTTTGACAACTTGCAGTTCCTCATCTGATGAGCTATACAGTTTCAAATCATCGACAAAGAGAAGATGATAAGTCTTTGCACTTTGTTGTTTTCTAGGAGCCAAATTATAGCCATGGCCTAAGCTGTTAAGTAGATAGCTTAATGGATTAAGGACAAAGCAGAATAGCAGTGGTGACAGAGAGTCACCCTGGAATATCTCCCTTTGGGTTTTTATCCCTGGAATAATAAGTTGTCCCTTATCAGGGTTTAATTGCAAAGTGGTCTGCCACTGTTTCATGGTCACTGTAATGTAGTCGATCAGTGTAGGTTTTATCTTATACATTTTTAAACACTCCTTTATGCATGAATGTGGGATACTATGAAATGCTTTTTTGTAGTATATTCCTACCATACTTAGATTCTTTCTCTTTTTACATTTCTCCACTATGACTTTATTTAACAACAAATGATCCTTTGTTCCATATGACTTTTCTTTTATTGCCCTTTTGTTCTACTGCCATAATTGAGTTTTCTTCTAAATGACTATAAACTGTCTGCATCAATTCTAGTGTATAGTTTATAAGTCGTCAGAAGGCAAGTTATTAGTCTATAATTTTTGGGGTAGCTTGCAGGTTCACTCTTAAGTAAGAGCATTGTTTTACCTGTTGTTAGCCAGGTTGGTGTCTGTTCGGGGTGTGCATATAAATAGTTCTTACTCATGGCTAAATCTTCGTACAAAGATGTTAATACTTTTTACCAAAAGTTAGGTACTGCATCTGGGCCTGGGATTTTCCATTTAGAGGTTTTTCTTAACTTTGTTTCAATCTCTCTGGCTGTTACTTCATCCCATTTCATATCCTGCACATTTGAACTTCTTATTCTTTCTTATACTTATTTTATCCATTTAGCATCATTGTTGTGTTCCACAGGATCTTCATAGATACTTCTCCCTTTTTAATTTCTCCAAATCTTTTGGGTTTCTAATACTATGTCGGAAATGGACTCCATTCCTAAGTCAAAGTATGATTAAAGTTCATGAAATTAGTATTGTTTAAATCTTTGATGTCAGCCAAAAGTGCTGTGCCCAGTAATGACCCCTTCTGAAATTCGTACGGGATTACATGGATTGGTAGCATATCTAAATACGACTGTAAATTCTTTTTTATAAGACCTGTTGCTCCTACTACTATTGGAACACTCTGGGTATCTTTCTTTCACGTTGCTCTTGTTTCTGCCTGCAGATCCTGATATTTTATGACTTTGTGTCTCTCTGGTACACAAGACACTGCAGTCACTGGGTGTGGCGATTTCATTGATCAATGCTACTCTTGTTTTCTTTTCCTGGCCCACTATATCTGGTTTCCCAGCATCTGTCTTTTGAACTGTTGGTAATGGATGATCTCATGTGATGTAGACTTTTTCATTTTCTATGATGCTTTGTGGATCATGTTTCCAGTGTTTTTCAGCCACTTCAGTACCATAATATTTGCACAATCCTCAGTGCAACAGTCTCGCCACATTATTATGCCTTTCAGTATACAGTCCTTCTGCCATTAGTATGTCACAACCAGCAATAAGGTGGGCGACTGTTTCCAATTTGGTTTTACAAAACCTACATTTGTCTGTTTCTCCCACATGTTCAATGGACTTGTAAACCAATGTGTGCGCAACCCACAATCTTGGGCCGCCAGTATTAATCTTTCATCTCTTGGTTTGAATTCGTCTCTCCTTAACCATTCTTGCATTCATTCATGATCAACATGAGGTTCTTCCAGACGTTTTCTATACTTGCAACTATATTTATGCTTTTTCCATATTTCTTGCCTTCTCATCTGGTCCTTCACATTATATTTTTTCTTTTGTTTTTTGGCACATTCAGTTGCTGCCTGATTTTTATCTACTTCTGGTTTGATTTCCATTTCTGCTTGATGCCGATATGCTTCTGCTAAATTAAGCAGAGATGTCATCTTAGATTTATTCTCCTCATGTTTCAAAAATATGTGAAAGCATCGGTGTTGAGAGAGATAGGGATGTTGTTGGAGTCAAAGTAACTAAGATTCTTGACATCAACAAAGGTGCCTTGGTGCAGAATGGAACCAGAGAGACCGGGTTCCAATGCAGGGTGCACTGGTACCAGAGAAATATGAGGGGGGGTATGTTAGACCAGTGCTCAGTACTTTCCCAGTGTACAGTACAAAGAGAACCCCAGACTTTATCTGCATCTTGAGAAAGTTCCTCATCATCCTGTCAAAATCATGTTCCATTAGACATCAGATGACTGGGAGGAAGAGGCCACAGAGGCTGGAGAATCAGGGAATGGAGCCTCAGGCTCACAGGTTCCGATGAGAACCAAGGCTGAAGAGAAGGGAAGAGGAATGGCATCGAAAAGCAGTTGGTTCTCACTTCCAGTCTGATTTTGAATCTAGTCCAACCAATACCATTAGATCCGGCAGCATTTCCAGGACACTTCTGTTATACATTTCTCACTTTTGTCAGACTTGTTCTCTTTCTATTTTTTCCTTCTCCTTAGACTTTTTCTTGTGCCAAGACTTGCCCATCTTGGAGGCTGGAGAAATATCAACAGAAGAAGTAGAATCAATAGAAGTTGGAGCTCCTGTCTTTGGGGAGAGTAGTCCTTTAACTGTCAGTTTCTCAAGAGCTCTGGCACTGAAAGAAGTACAAGATGGACAATCTGAGTCAAATGGGCAGCCTCCACACAACATATACAGAGTAATAGAAGGTCTTGAGGAGGCAACTTTATAAAACCACAAGAGTCTGACATTGTAAAGACACACCAGTAATAATTCCGACTCCTGAAAACAACTACAACAATTATAGTACTTACAATTACAACAATTACCACTATTGTAGATCAGTAACTAACAGCAGCAGCACTCAAAAACTTATCACTAACTTATCTGGTAATACAAGCTTAATCAAATTACTATAACTACCTACCTAGCTAACTAATATAGTAATCTAAGTCCTATGGCAAAGGACACACTTTAATAAAATACTAGACAGTATGAGACTTCTAGTAGGGAAGGAGGAAAAGGCTGGAAATCCACAAAGGGTACACACCAAGAGATGAGCCCTTGAGAACATGTCCAAAGTCTTCGGCGGAAAACAAGATCTGAGGTAATAGGGTGAAGTACAGGGAACTGTAGGTAGGGGTGGAGTCAGAGCCTGGAACCAAAGAAGCTTCAGAGTCGGTAATGAGGCTGGATCCAGTTGGATCCTACCACCCATGTGCTGAATCAGATGAAAATAGACAAGATTGGATTGGTTGTTTTCTCATAGTAAATTGCAACTCTAGATTTGGAATTTAGTTTTTCATTCTAGATTTGAAAATGGAAGCAGTCGTGAGTCATGTTTTCATGTTTCTTGGATGCTGCAAAGAAATGTCTGCAACATACTGTAAACAAAAAAACAAAAAAAGTGTGCCAAGATTGCAAAGCCACAATTGCAAAAAGAAATCAGTTTTCATAATCGTGGTGTTTGTCAACACATTTCACATTTTATCCATATTTAAAGGGTGTACCCATCCTCTTCATGAGAGGGAGAACAAATTCTCTACAGAAAGCGATTTCACGTAACAAATCTAATGCCATCTTTGAGCCATAACTGTGTATTGTCATTTTAACAGCAAAGCAGCTGACTTCTGCAGATAGTGTGTCAAAAATATTTGGAGAGAAGTATTAATAAAAATTATGATGCCAAGTCAAAATACCCTTACGTATTACTATGAGGTTGAATATTCATTACACGTAATCATACCTCTCAACCTCTTAACACAAGAAATCTGGACAAAGCCTAAAATAATGGGGGAACAGAGGCCCAAAAATAGGGACATATTTTAGATATTGCTCTTGTACACTTAGAAAGCTGTTAGAATAACAGGATTTGTGTTAGCATGCATTTTCTGAAGAATATGAAGTCTGAAACTCAAACATATGTTATTATTTAGTGACGTCATTCCTCCGTAATTTGCCAGAAAACCACAGATTTTATGAGGAACAGACTAAATATTTGAGGCAAAAATCTGGACATTCTGCGAAGATCTGTATAGTTGAGAGATACAAATGCAATCATAGCACTTACTTAGCTCTTTAGCTCAGAAAGGTGAGGATGCATCTTCATTCAAGAGAAACTGTGAAGCTTTTTTTATTTTTTTTTTCCCTCTCCATTTTCCAATTCATAAAGGCTGATTTTAGGGGCACTGGCTAAAAAGAGGGCATTAGCTAAAAATATTGAACATCCTTAGAGTTATTGTACTGCTACCTTCCTTGCATTTAAAATATAATGCACAACTTTTTATTATGTTTCTCTTTGATTCATTATTGTTTTAAACAGATTACTTTTGTACTTTGTTGTTTTGAATAAAACATTAGTTATGTGGTTTGTATTGTTTCAGTTAGTCTGTTAATTCACAAAACTTTACTAACTAGTTTTGTACTACTGTCTTTGGCCTACGCAGTGACTAGATTAGGTCCTTTAAGATAAAGGCATTACATTAACTAACAAAACATTACATTGGAAGTGTGTTTGTGCATGTGCATGTGCATGTGTTGTGTCTTTGTATGGAAGGATATGCGGTGGTCAGAGGGATCAGGGAAGGATATTTATGTTTACCAGTCTATATTCAGCAGCAATTATCACGTTTCTGTAAAAAAATACTCTAGAAAGGGAACATTTATTTATTTATTTATTTATTTATTTATTTATTTATATTTGTTGACCGGGAGTGTCCGACTGGACATAGGTCCATTTTCAGCGGAGGCCCAGGGCGAAAAGCTCCACAGTTAAAATAAACAGACAGTAGTTACATTGGATTACATAGCGATTAACTATTTACATAGCAATTACTTAACAACATATTTACAGATGAAGAGCATAGCACATCAGTAGACAACTAGAATCTTTATCTGTGAAGTACATAACAGACATTAACAAATGTTACAAGAAGAAGTTCCTGCTGTATAATAAGTACTGGCTTATAAGCATCTGAGCTTGCTATAATCAAGGTAGTGAATGGAGTGGAAAGAAAGGTAGTGGTTGGATGGGGAGGGGTGATATTAGAGTGGGAGTTGCAAGGGCATAGCCAGCATGTTTTTAGGTGCGCTTTTAGTAAAGTTTTGAAGTGGGTGCATGATGGTACGGAGGTAATTGTGGGTGGGAGGGAGTTCCATAATTTGGCTATGGTGCAAGAGAATAGTGCTTCACCAGCAGAGTTATTGGCTTTAGTGATCTGCAAGTGATTTTTGTTGCTGGATCTTAGTGGTCTGGTGGTACGATAGGGTTGGAGTAGATTCTGGAGGGATGGGACATTTAGTGGATGATTTACTAGTTTGTGGGCAAGTGAGAGTTGATATCATTGAAGGAGGTGAGGGAGTTCAAGCCAGCCCAGTTCAGCAAGTGAGAGACAGTGGTGACTATGGTGGGATGAGGAGATCAACTGTAATCAAAGTCAAAGTCAAAGTAAACTTTGTCATTCAGACTCCACAAGTGTAATTGAATGAAACTACGTTACTCCAGGCTCTATGTGCAAACTTATAACATATATAACAATTCACATTACTATATTTAGACATTCCTACTACATAATATTCACAGTTTTACATATCAAAATACATTTACTAAGCTAAAGAGACACAGTATTTATTTATTTATTTATTTATTTTACATTTGTTGACCGGGATAGTCTGATTGGATACATGTCCATTTTCAGCGGAGGCCTTGGGAGAAAAGCTCCAAACTTACAAACAGATAAAGACAAGCAAGTTACAGTATATGCACAAACATATTGTATTAACATACAAGTTACAGTCTCACATTTCAAGCTTATGAATAATACAGTTTATATACAGAAATATATGCAAATATGTTACAGTTTCTCTTATCAAACCTATAGGTGCAGTTTATATAGAGAGTATCTGCAAAGATATTACAGTTTCTCTTTTCAAACCTTTTAGTGTAAGAGGTTAGTTGCTATGAAAAAGAAATTGCAGGGATATGGAAGTAGATGAGGCTTTAGTCAGGGTTAGAGCAAGGACATAACCAGTGAGTTTTAAAATACTGGGTTAGATTTTTTTTAACTGATTAAGGGAGGGGTTCAGAGTAAGGTCAGATGGGAGCGAATTCCAGGTTTTGCCTACTAAATTTGCAAACAAAGATTCTCCAGATAGGTTGTTAGCTTTAACAGATTGAACCAAAAGTTTTGTAGTGGAACAAAGAGGCCTAGTGTTTTTGTAGGGATGGATAATGTTTTTAAGGGAGGGTGTTTTTTCTGGATGGTTAATAACCTTGAATGCTACAGTAAGTTGATTAAATTGAATTAGTCTGGGGAGTTCTAGCCAACCGAAGAGGTGTAGGTTTTGACAATGGTGTGTACTGTAGGGAGTTCCTGTGGCAAACCTGGCAATTTGATTGTAGCAGCTAGAGAGTTTGCTGAGATCAGTTTTGTTCAAGTTAGTGAGTATTGGTGAGGCATAGAGTAGAACTGAAAGCAGATGGGTACGGGCAATGGCAGTCCTAGCTAGAGGGGTGAGAAAAGGTTTGTTTTTGTATAGGGAGCCAAGTTTTTTATTAATGATTTTAATAGTTTGGTTTATGTGCATATCATATTTGAGGTTGTTGTCTATTATAACACCCAGGAGTTTGGTATACATATCTGGTGAGATTATGGTCCCATTGTTAGATGTTATAGTAAATAAAGGTTGAGAAGATTTGCGAGTAGGGGAGAAGAGCAATAGCTGTGTTTTATTAGGGTTTAATATCAGCTGTTGATTAGTGATCCAGTTTTCCACTGTATTAAAAGTTTTCTGGGTTAAACTAAGAAGATCTGTAGGGGTAGAGGCAGAACAGATCAGGGTGGAGTCATCAGCATATTGTGTACAGGCTGCGTCTGGGATTACAGTGTGGAGGTCACTGATAAAGAGGGAGAAAAGGGGACCTAATATGGAGCCTTGAGGGATACCCAGGGTAACAGGGAGAAGAGTGGAGAGTTTCTCCTGCCAAAGGACAGCCTGCTGTCTTCCACTAAGATAAGATTGAAACCATTGTATAGCATGGTTGTTTAGGGATATTTTATTTAATGTAAGTAAGAGTAGCTGGTAGTTAACCATGTCGAAGGCCTTAGAAAGATCGAGAAACAGGGCAGAAGAGAGTTTCTTGTTGTTACAGTTGGAATTTATGAC
The DNA here is from genome assembly GCF_019279795.1 of Protopterus annectens. Lineage (NCBI taxonomy): Eukaryota > Metazoa > Chordata > Ceratodontiformes > Protopteridae > Protopterus > Protopterus annectens. Next base: position 91,183,941 of record NC_056744.1, read on the forward strand.
ATTAGAAAAGGAGAGGAGGGCTGAGGTGGTACTGTGCTGTGGTCTAAATCCATGCTGGGAGTTGGCCAAAAGATTATGTTGAATAAGGCAGTGTAAGAGTTGTTTATGGATACACTTTTCCAAAATTTTAGCCAAAGGGGAAAGGATAGCTATTGGTCTATAGTCTGACAGTTCAATGGAGCTGCCACCTTTATGGAGTGGTATAACGTGATATTTTCCAGATAGAGGAGATAGAGGCTTCAGATATGGTTCTGTTTATCAAGATAGTGACATGGTATGCTATGACATCAGCAGCTTTTTGCAGGTAGTCTGCAGGGAGGAGGTCAGCTAAAAGGGTGGTTGGTTTAAGTTTTTTAATTAGGGCTCTAATGAGTGAAGTCAGAACTTTTTGGAATCTAAAGGAGAGATTGTCACTGAGTTTAAGGGTTTCAGCATTAGGACAAGTGGGTTTAAGTTTGCTAGCAAGGGCCTGGATGGTATCTGTGAAGAAACTGTTGAAGGTGTTGGCAATGGACTCTGGCGATTTTTGGGTAGGGGCTGAGGGGGTTGGAGTAGTGGATTACCCTGGGTGGAGGAGTTTGCTAATACCTGTCCAGAACTTCTGTGGCTAGTTGTGGTGTTTCTACTGTAGATGGCATAAATATTTTTTTTGTCTAGTAATATGGATTTTTTTGTATCATTCCTATATAGTCAAAATTTGAGTTGATCTTGTCGGGCTTCAGAGGTGTGCCAGGTGTTCCAGGCATCATTTCTTTGGATGATCTTTAGTTTGGTTTCTTTAGTGAGCCAGGGGGCAACTTTTATTTTAATTCTAATAGAGCGTGCAGGTGCATGGTTGTCAAGGATGGCCAGGAATGTGTTATTAAAGTGTGTTACTGCCTCATCTAGTGGTAGTTGTTTTAGAATTGACCAATTGCATAATTTAAGTTCTTCAAGGAATTTATTAAGGTTAAAGTTTTTGTTATTTTTTATTGTTTTATATGTGGGTAGATGTGGACATTCAAATTTATGCCTAATAGTATAAGTTAAAAAATGGTCACTTAGATCTTCAGGGAGAGTACCTGATTTGTACATGTGGTGGGGGCTATTAATTAGTATCCAGTCCAGGATACTTTCTTTATTGATAGGCTTGCTGATCCTAGTACTGGAGGTTATAGTTTGTGTAAAACCATGTAGGTTTACGTGGGTGGTTGGGGTGTCTGCAGTGCAGGTATTCCAATCTATATTGAGGTCCCCTAGAACAATGGTTTCTTTGGGGTAGGCATTGGAAGGCCAGTAGGGGATGTCTTCTAGGGTCCCTGAGTTATTACCTGGGGGAATATAGACACATACTATGCTTATACATTTGTTTTTATTTATTTGTAGTTTGGAAATCATAATTTCTGCTTTGTTAAATATAGGTGGTTGAAGGTTGTCTAGAGTAACATTTAGGGTAGTTTTATAGAGAACAGCAACCCCTCCCCCTTTCCTGGTAGTACGATCTAGCCTGAGTATATTATACCCTGGAAGTAGAATTTCATTATCTGGTGTAGTTGATTTGAACCATGTTGCGGTGAGACAAAGTATGTCGGGGGAGTAGGTTGTCAGGAGGGCATGGAGGTTATGGACCTTATTGTTGATGCTTCAAATGTTTAAGTGGCAGGTCAGTAGTGAGTTTGGGCATCTGTTTAGGCTTTGTCTTATGCTTAGGCTGTTATGTTAGAGTTGGTGTTGTCTAGGGATGGTGGCCCAGGGTTGGGGTGGATATCCCCATCAATAGTAAGGGTGTGGGGCAAACTAGCTATGAGCTTTAGAAATTTATTTATCAGTTTTTGGTAGTATTTAGTTTTGGTGTTAACATATCTGGGTATAACAGGGTGGGTGTTAGCAGAATTGCACATAATTCCACAGCTACTTCTTATTGCACGGGACTCTGTTGGCACTAGTCTAAGGAAAAACAATATTTATTGCGCACAATTTCACAGCTGTTACTTATTGCACAGGATGCTGTTTTAGCATCAGTGGGAACTGCAAAAAATAAGATTATATTCTGTTAGATTAATTGCACATTGTATTTAAGATCTTTTCAGGTTATTGCATGCAAATATGCTTCTCACTCGTCATATTACCTAGCCTCCCTGATGTCAAGCAAGATGCAAGTTGCTATTGGAGTTCAGTAGCCTGATGGCCAGGGGATAGAAGTTTCTGCTAAATCTGGCCATTTTGCAATCTATACTATGCTAACACCTCCCAGATGTTAGGTGCAGGAACATTCCATATGTAGGGTGGGTGCAGTACATGACTGTTTTCCTGGCTCTGTTGAGACAACGAGACTGATACAAGTCGTGAATAGATGGTAGAGTGGTCCTGGTAATCTTTTCTGCTGCTTTCATCACTCTTTGGAGGGGCTTTGGGTCTGTGGTGGAGCAGTTACCATGCCGATGTCTGTTAGCATGTTCTCAACTGTGTACCTGCAGAAAGTCGTGAAAACAGAGGCTGGCAGATTTGCTCTTCTTAGCCTTTGCAGAAAGTGCAGGTGTTGCTGTGCTTTTTTGAGAATGGCATTTGTGTCCACAGGCCAAGACAAGTCTTCTGAGATGTGCACTCCAAGAAAGTGTTTTTTTTT
>NC_056744.1:91191545-91216545 GCF_019279795.1 Protopterus annectens
GACATTCAGTGTGTAAACAAATAAATAAGGCTGGCAAAAAACATCACTTTCTATGTGAGTTTATTTTCTACACATTTATATACAGTGTTTTATGTAGATAAAGATGTCAGTACCTGTCCGTGGTTGTTCATCATTAGAAATAACTTACTACTGATATAAATGCCACCAGCATGTGATGTTAAAGTGTACTTCTCGTCTTGGATACTGGTTGTAGAGAAATGAATCCTGAAATGAGGTTATGTACCCCATCCACACCCAAAAATGTCCCTTTCTGTGTTTGACACACAGACATCTATTTATATTATGTTGTGTCTTTCGGCTTTTCCCGGTTAGGGGTTGCCACAGCGGACCTCTGGTCCACTAATGATTAGCAGTAGATTTTTACATGCTGGCTTGCCGGGCCTAACGCATAGCCTTCAACGAAGGAATGCCCATTCACGCATGTTGCCACACAGAAGATGCTCTAACTGAGAATCGAACAGGCAACGTCTAACTGTGAGGCGACAATGCTACCGCAGCACCACCACCGCCATGACAGACATCTATTTGTATTATAATAAAGACAAATTGTTTTGAAGTCTTAATATTAGTTCTGTTTAGCAGTCCCCTTTTATATAAAAATGTTATATTTTTAGTTCTCAGTGCAATGTCAGACATTTTGCTCTGAGCTGTTTAGGGTTTTAAGTAGTAAGAAAAGTTAAAAATAATCAAATGTATGAATTCTGTGTGAAATGTTTCAGTTTGGTGTGCTGTAGTATGCTGAAAGTGATCCAAACCATGTTCAGCGTATCCACTTCCCCTTTCCTTTTCTTTGTTGAAGGTGACTATGCATTCGGAGTACACAACACTGGAGCACTCAGTCTGGTACAGCAATACTTCAGCTTTTACACCGTAGTGGAACAAACCATAACAGGTTTTGTAGTGGGCCAACAGCTGCTTTGTTTTTCTTAACAGCCAGGATACTGGGTTGATAAGAAAATATTGTAGCTCTAAAGGAGCATGAATGTTTGCCCTTGTCTTTTCTAAGGATTAAGTTTCATTACTTGCACAGTATATTTAATAAACATGTTACCAACCGATAAATACTGGGGCCATTTTGTAATACTTTAAATACCTACAGCTAACGGTATTGAACCCTTATTCTCATTTTGTACCTGTCCTTATACAGGATGACCCGACAGCAGTTTGCCATCGAGTCAGAGAGTTCTTATTCTGTGTCATAAATGGCTGGTATTTCTAAGTACTTAGCTCTTTTGTCAAACTAACACAAAGAGCAGTAAAGGCAGAAAGAGGGGCACTCTTGTCGCATTTTTTTAAACCAAAAAGCTGTTTGTTGATGGTACCAGGCAGAGTTAAGGGAACAGACCTTAGATTACTTTGCTTCTGAAGCAATAAAATGGTTTTGGAAAAGGAAAAGTTTGCTTATATTTACCTGAAACTATTTATTGTTAATTGTGATGCCCTCCCAAAATGTGGTTATCCCTATTATTACGTTTAATGTGTCTGTCACTTCTGCTGCTATTTGGTGAGGTTTCTGCAAGTCAGGAATACCTTTTTTGCCTTTTAGATTTATAAATGATACATTCCCAAAGCTTGTTTTATGGTCAAGAGACATGCTTGATAAGCATGTTAAAACAACACAGATAACACTCCTTTAAACTTGGTGGGTGGGCATGGTGTAACTACACAGATGGGACTCCTTTAAACATGGTGGGTGGGCATGGTGTAACTACACAGATATCAGTCCTTTAAACATGGTGGGTGGGCATGGTGTAACTACACAGATGGGACTCCTTTAAACATGGTGGGTGGGCATGGTGTAACTTCACAGATGGGACTCCTTTAAACATGGTGGGTGGGCATGGTGTAACTACACAGATGGGACTCCTTTAAACATGGTGGGTGGGCATGGTGTAACTTCACAGATGGGACTCCTTTAAACATGGTGGGTGGGCATGGTGTAACTACACAGATGGGACTCCTTTAAACATGGTGGGTGGGCATGGTGTAACTACACAGATGGGACTCCTTTAAACATGGTGGGTGGGCATGGTGTAACTACACAGATGGGACTCCTTTAAACATGGTGGGTGGGCATGGTGTAACTACACAGATGGGACTCCTTTAAACATGGTGGGTGGGCATGGTGTAACTACACAGATATCAGTCCTTTAAACATGGTGGGTGGGCATGGTGTAACTACACAGATATCAGTCCTTTAAACATGGTGGGTGGGCATGGTGTAGCTCCACAGATAGTCTCTTAAACATGACAGGTTGGCATGGAGGAATTAAACAGATGGCACTCCTTTAAACATGGTAGATGGGCATGGTGTAACTACACAGATATCAGTCCCTCAAACATGACAGGTTGGCATGGAGGAACTAAACAGATGGCATCCTTTTAAAAATGGTGGGTGGGCATGATGTAACTACACAGATAACATTTCTTTAAACATAGCGGTGGGTATGGTGGAATTTCTCAGATGTACACTCTTTCATTAAGTCCTCTGAAGAAGAGTTAAAAAAATCTGCATTTATGAATAACAGTTTGCTATGCTTTGTAAGCTGCTATTCCATTATGTGGAGTAAACCGATGCACAGGAAATATACCAAAGTAAAACACTGAGAAGGGGATTCACAGATGTTGATCCTAGCATAGAAAGACAGCACATTGCTGTAACCCGGGTGCCTGTACTTTGACTCTAAAACTGAATATAGATCATCAGAATGCAATAAAAGAAGACACACTGTGTTTCATAAACTAAGGAAAATAATCATGCACTTAAATAACATTATTCCTACCTTCATTTCTTTCTGCGTTTAAATCCAGCTGGGTAGAGTCCTTTTTCACTGAATTCATGGAGAGAAAAATATCTCTACTTGTATGTGCAGTGATTAAATGTCAAAACATCAACACAGCAAACAAAATAAAGATTTCTCTAGCATGCCAAATTACATAATCTGAGAAAACAAATGACTTTTATGATGCATTATGCTCTACATTCTGAAAATCAGTGCCGTGCTCCAACAAGGTGATTAAAATTAACATAAAGCACATATTTGCATTCTGTGATACCGTCTGAAACTAGTTACATGAGTACTGTTTATACAAACAATATCACTTCTTATGTACTCCTTCACATTCCTTGTTTTTATGTAAGGACTGATTTAATGGAGACACTGCATTATTGTTCAGTAATTCTAAATGACATTTCTTTGTTTGCAGATTTCGAACTTACTATTGTGTTCATAGACACTTTTTATTTAAATAATGCCAAGTGTGAGAGCAACCAAATCGCTATATTTTATAGACAGTATGGTTCATTTTTTGTGTATTGCTTTGCCAGTCCCCCAGTTTTGAATGAGGTTTATCCATCTTTAAATATTCGTAAATCTAAGTTCCCTTTCATAATATAATACCAGCAGGTTGTCTGTGATATTCTGTATGTATCAGTTTGGAGCACCAAGAATCATTAAAAGTAAATTGGGGCATGGAACAGGGTTGTGTTCTCATAGCTCAGTCTTTCAGTCTCTGAAAGCATCCATTTAGGTATGTATAACCACCCTGGAGGTGCATCCTTTCTTGGAAATGGTTATATTATGTAGGGAGAGTGTATCCTTCTACTTAGCTGATATTTGGTAGCCAAAGGATTCTGCATAGCAAATTAATTGACTTACTATTCATTTGAATTACTTTGCTTATTTGTGGGGAGCCCACATCACTGCATATGCATGTCTTCATTGCAGGTCTTAAGAAGTTATCTAAACATTTTCAGACAAGGTCAGTAACTATTCTGCAGTAGCTCCAGACTTAGTCAGTGTGGTTGGGGTCGAAATTATTCAGCATATCTGCTGCTTTGTAGTTTTTTTTTTCTCATCTACTATGTGCACAGTTTTTACAAGAGCCAGTCAAAGCCCTGGAATAGTTGCTTGAAAACAAAGGATGCATGTCTTCTGCACTTTTTAGCTGCATTTTTCTAGTCTTTCTACAGCTCCAGTTACTGTTTGTGCCCATATCTGAAGTTGCCTGAGCCATAAGTAGGGGTCTAGCTGTCTGTGCTACTGGTGAAGGCTTACTGTTTGTTACTTTGTGGGGCTTCCATACTGTTTTTTTGCTGATGCAGTGTACTGACTGTTGCTAACCCAGGCAGAATTGGTCAAATGTGTTTCAGTACTCAATCTAGGTAAGTCATGCTAGCGACAGTAGCCCTTTTAGGAAGCTGAGCCTGACCTGCTCTCATTGCACTGCTCACTTTCACTGCTGCTATTTTTGGCCCCAGATACTCTGCAAAGTTAGCTCCCCCAACACACTTTAAAGTCACCACTGTTGTGCCATGTCTTTTGGATTATAACCCCTTGGCTCCTACAACATAAATTTAACACTGAGTCACTTTTTCCCTTATGGGCATAGACCAGTATGGCTAAAATAGCTAAGCTGCATGATAGTATTTTGCCTATCCTTCATTTTAATACTTGGTCTAAGTTCTTTCACCTGCCACCTATACTCTAGTGCTTGGCTTTAGTAAACAATTACTTTTTATGTCCTGACTCTGACATGCCAATTGTACAAAGCATGAGCTTGCCCCCCCCCCCCCTAACTTTTCATACTTGCTCATGTTTTATTCTGGCTGCATTGAGTGAGCAATGTATTAATCCATTATTTATTTATTTATTTATTTAGTTGAAATTTAAGTGGGTAATCAATCCATTGATTAGTTTTAGTGAGGACCAAGGAGTTTTAAGTCCATACACAGAAGAAATACAAGCAAGCTAAGTACAGCTATAAGAGTTTTCAGCAGAAGTAAATAGGCAGTTATGAAAATAAATTAAGAGGATATATAGGACTCTGCATACTGCCTTACAGTGTGCCCACAAATGGCATGGGTGGTGCAGAGGTAGCATTGTCACCTCACAGCAAGAGGTTCTCCCGTTCGATTCTCAGCTGGAGTGCCTTCTGTGTGGAGTCTGCATGTCCTCCCCGCGATTCAGTGGTGTTCGAAAGACATGCGTGAATGGGTGTGCTTTCGTTCAAGGTTGGGCATTGAGCTGGCACCTTGGCACCATAAAAATCTACTGCCACTCATTAGCAGACCGGAGTTCTGCTGTGGTGACCCCTAACTGGGAAAAGCCGAAAGAAGAACAACAACATTTAACACAAGATATTAGGTCCCATGGTGGGTACCGTACTACACTGAATGACAGTTTGCATATGTTTGTGGACAAGGCAGGTCATGCTTTTTTAACCTGGCAGACTTTTTTGAAAAGGTCACCAAGGCAATTGATGAGGGTAAAATGGCACACACCGCATAACACAAACTGGCCAAACCTTTTGACACAATCCCCTACTCAGACATAGTAGAAAATCTGAATAAACTGGGAATAAATCCCTACGTTACCTGCTTGAGGAAGCAGGATATCAAAGTAGGGAAAGCTACCTCCATAAAGGATTAAGTCACAAGTGGAGTCCCACAGGGTTCATTGCTAGGACCTCTCCTGTTCAACAACTACTTCTCTGAAGTAAAAGGTAATACCAAAAGACTCTGACTGATTCAGTTTGCAGATGACTACAAGCTAGGAGTAGTCATTGAATCCCCAAATGACATAGTCATCCTGCAGGAAGGATTGTCCCAAAAAGTAACTGATGCCAAAATCATGGACTAAAACTAAATACCAAAAATGCATTAATGCATCCTTGAGAAATTCATCTACCTCAGAGAACTACCTTATTGACAATATGCCCATAAGAGCTGACCCAGTTGTTCAGGATTTGTGAATGTACGTGGACTGTGATCAAACTTTTGACAAACGTGTCCACTGTCATACAAAAGTCCTTCGATATTGTTCAGCATATAAACAAAGGGGTTGTGCCTGTATCTAGAGATGTCATTTTCCCCATTTACTCAGCCCTCATTAGGCATACCTTACAGAGATGCCAAAGAGATACAAGGCCTAGACAGTGTGCTGTACATGGACTGAGTCAAAGCCCTGTCACTATACTCAGTATCCTACACACTGCTAAGAAGTGACCTGTGTCTGGCATACAAGGCATCCTCCCACCCATTGCTTATGGATTTACTGCACATTCGTAAGTCAAATGGCAACAAAATTACTCAGTTTTGGGATCTAAACCTCTTCTGCAACATCATCAGAATGGTTTGGAGGGACAGGTATATCTCACAGAGGATACCACCACTCTGGTGCAGATTCCTCATCCATGTAAATCAAAGCTCATTCCTGACCATATTCAAGTGCAACTTGGATCTATTGATTGGTAATAGAAAATTTACCCCAGGACTGTCCCCTGTGCTACTAATGGACAGAAGCTACTCCTAAATGCTTTATCACATGCATAGGTCCCCTCAAATTATCTATGGTATGATCCCAGTTATTCTAACTAGGGGTGATATATAATTATTGACCATGGGATGGGTAAGGCCAGTGTAACACCAAATGGGGTAGATTAATTCAAGCACCAAAAGGGAAATTGGTTAGGCTTAAATTGGCCTTCAAGGGCAGCTAGACTAGCACTTCCCTTTGACCCTATGAACCTAAGAGGTAAGTTTGTATATAAGTTTTCAAGGTATCGGAGAAAACTTGGTTTTCTGATTTTGTCTCTGCTAGGAATTCCATCAGTTCTCTGATTGTTTCACAAGGTGGGGTGTGGAATATAAGCTTGTACCCAACTCCTGTAGGGGTGGCAGCAACTCTTGCTGATGGCAATGTCATTCTAGAAGAACAAAGTCAAAGCCCTTGATGTCATATTCATTTTGACTTTTCAGTGAGTGCAAGCACCAGCAAGGGACTGGCTGAAGCATCGATCTAAGTCCAAGTCAGATGGCAATAAGTCAGGTTATGGAAATCTGTTCTGGAGCTAAAGTAGAGCCACTCTGTACTCCGTGTCATTATACTTTTACTGCCAGAGAATACACACCTCAGTCCTGGTGGTGGTGTTGGTTATCTTAAAGAGGCTTTTGATATTTTCTTACAGTACAAACAGAACTGGTGCAGGAAAACACAAAAGGTATATATATTAGACATCAATTTGTCTGCAGTATAAAGACCTACATATCACTGCCAGGCATCATTTCATTATGTAAACCAGGTGTGCTTCCATTTAGATAGCTAGCTTAAACCTTTGGCAACTTCAACCTTGAAGGCTACAGTGTCTTGGAAATGGGGACCTGTCATGGGGCCTGGATGTGTTGTCATGAATGTTTTTTCCTTTCTTTTTTTCCTTTTTCTTTCATTTGGACAACCTTCCCAGTGCCTCATGTCCTTGCTGGGTCTGCTGGTACTAAAATCTACCCCTGGTCCATTGCCTGCAAATTTTGCGGCAGATAGCAAGGGTCCTAAGAACATCCTAGAGGATCACACTGTCAAACATCCATCGGGGGGGGTCTTTACATTTTTGCGGCTTACCCCTTCTTACTCCCCCTGCCTTCTGCAAACCTTGTGGTATGCATGAGGGGCATCTGTGTGATGGAGATGTGCGGCATATTGCCCTATCTCTGTTGCAGCTCAGCCATGTCTCCAACCTGTTCCCCTCTTATGTAGACACCTTTCAGTGCACTCTCTCCAGCCTATATCAGGCAGGAAACTCCAACAGGTCCTGCCACCCACAGTCTGGGATGGTAACCCACATCCCTCCCTGCTGAACCTGGTTCACCTAGGCTGTGGTCAAGGCTTTAGCCCTGTATACCATCAAGTGGCCTTGTGTTGCCATATGGGTGACTTTATCAATTCTGCAGAAATGATGAAGAGCAAACATCTGAAGATTAAGGAGGAAAGCACATTCATGTTATCCTTAGAATGAGGGTAGTCAGACTGCTTAAATCTGTTATTAATTGCTGGTGTGAGTTTGCTATCCAAGGATAAGAAAATACCATGAGCTGGGTAAATGACACAGTTGGATGCCCTGCCCTTATACTAGTGGGTCATCATGACCTCCATCAGCCCTTGAGTATTGCAAAATTATTAACTCACCCAACAGAGTGAGCTACTATGACTGTTAGCTCAAATATTCATCATCGAATCTTGTTCCCGTTTAACTCTCACAGCACATAAAAGACGTTGGAATCATTTCTGCTGACTAGTCTTAGTGATGAAACGGGAAAAATGGCAGCCAAAGGTATGCAGATTGTTACGTCTGAATTTTGGGAAGAATTTACCAACTCAATGACCCTTTCTGCCATGATTGTCATGTATACATGCTGAAGCATATGTACACAGTGCTCCTGTTGGGGACCTCATATCGTATTTCTGTAACAGTAAGTAAAACATGCATGTGCAGCAGTTGTAATTCAGAGTATTTAGCTAAAACATGCATGTAATTCAGAGTATTTAGCTAAAACATGTGTGTGCAGCAGTTGTAATTCAGAGTATTTAGCTAAAACATCCACGTGCAGCAGATGTAATTCAGAGTATTTAGCTAAAACATGCGTGTGCAGCAGTTGTAATTCAGAGTATTTAACTAAAACACATGTGTGCAGCAGTTGTAATGTAGTATGCTTGTAGGTAAAACATGGACGTGCAGGAGTTGTAATGCAGAGTGTGTGTGCAGGTAAAACATGCATGTGCAGCAGCTATAATGCAGTGTGCTTGTAGATAAAACATGCATGTGCAGCAGCTGTAAAGCAGTGTGCTTGTAGGTAAAACACGCATGTGCAGCAGCTGTAATGCAGTGTGCTTGTAGGTAAAATACACATGTGCAGCAGCTGCAATGCAGTGTGCTTGTAGGTAAAACACGCATGTGCAGCAGCTGTAATACAGTGGGCTTGTAGATACGTATGTGCAGAAGCTGTAATTCGGCATGGGTGTAGGTGAAACATACACATGCAACAAATATAACTCAGAGTATTTAGTTAAAATATGCATATGCATCAGTTGTAATTTAATGTGTGCACATACATGCATGTGCAGCAGCTGTAATTCATAGTATTTAGATAAAGCATACATGTGGAACAGTGATAATTAGGTGTGTATGTAAGTAAACATACATGTGCAGCAGCTGTAACTCTGTGTGTATATGTAATTGATGTAACTTCATACTGTAGATATTTACATAACTGAAGATCGGCTAATGCAGGCAGCATCACTTTAGCTGCAGAAAACAGCAGAATTCAACAGAAAACAGTGAAAAGAATTAAATGTAGCAAACAATAAGAAAACGTTATGCTGATCGTGATCAAGATGGCAAATTGTGGTTGCATGAGCATAACTTCAGTGTAAAATGTTTACTATATCTGACTGCATAAAAAGGGCTACAAATGACTGTGCATAACAAAAATGTCTTTCCAAAGAATTTCTGACGTACATAGTTGAATTTTGCAAAAAAGGGAACTGGCTTTAAAGATAATACAATGGATTTTTTTAACAAAGAGAGGTTAACTAAAATGATTGATTTACAATACATTATATATGATAAAGAGGAAGCATTAAATTATTATCTATTGAATATCAATACCAGGAATCAAATTATGAAATTATATAATAATGTCTACAATAAAAAGGAGCAAACTTGACCTGAATGAACAAGCACGCGCGCGCACACACACACACACACACACACACACACACACACACACACACACACACACACACACACACACACACGTATGTATATATGTATACTGGCCACATACACGTCTAGAGCTAGTGATGTTTGGCTTTATTGGTCTGAATGCACCCATAAAGACTTAAAAAAAGTAAAAAATAAAAGCTATAGGCATTCAAAAGCCATGTAGCTGAAACAGTGATATGTGTCTAAGAGGTCATTTGCATATATCCAATGGACCTACAGGGTGAATAGTGATTTCGATTATATGTGTTTTTGCTCATCCGAGCATTTGATATTTATACTTTTTGTTGTTTTAACATAGACCCGGACCTTCATTACAGGAGGTTTAAGGTTTTACATAGTAAAAACTCTAGCTTGCCCACTAATTATGAGTGACATGATCAAGCTTTTCGATGGTCTCTTTTGCTGTGAGCTTAGTTAGAACTGATATCATATGCTACTCATTTTTCTGTTGTAAGAGCTGAATGGTCTGATACTCATAAGCATGTATTAAAAGCATAATATCTATGTTTAAGATTTTCAAAAACAAGAATTCTACTGCAGGATATGTTAACCTCCAGACTTCTGTAACCTAAATCACAGCCAAAACCTGTGCTCACTAACATATGTAACTAAGCTTGTTATACAGAAATTGCAGTAACTACACTGGGTTCTAAGTTGTGTTACTTGTGCAGTCTGAATTTCCTTGGTAACAAATCTGTCTGTGCTGTATTCTATGAGCTTGAGAAATACAACTTTATGCACATACTAACCTAACCCAAACTGTATAGCATGCTTGCCAGTTTTCCTTTCAGAAGAACATAATTTAATAATCTGATTCAGATGGATATGACCTCCTGTTAATGAATAACAATTTGTACCCCATTTATTTTATTAGAACTGCTGCGACTTCTATTTTTAACCATGTGAACTGTAATAACTTTTCAATATAAACTTATGCACATTCTCTCTTCCTGTGTCTCCACTGTACAGATCCCCTGATCCCTTCTCTATATGCAGAGTGACTCTTGTCTTCGGTCGTACTGATAAAAGGAGGTACTAGTTAAGCTTAGTCAAAGCATGTGATGGACAAGTTGAATAAATCTAAATAATAATTCTTTATTTGAATTGCAGTTCTCTGGTCTGAAGTAATGAAGTAATGAAAGAAACAGAGACAGAATGCTTTTCATAACAAACGTCTCTGAAGTCAGCTTTTTTGCAACCTAAATCTGAGATCTCAGTGCGTGATATGGACATGCGACCATCAGTGATGTGTGTCACCTGAAGCTAAGCATCTGCATGCCTTTTTAAAGGTACACTGTTTGCGCTGACATGACAGAAGGAGGGAAAGTCACAGAACAATACTTTAGGATAAAATCCACCTTGAACACAATATTGCAAACATAATGCCATAATAAAAAATGTGATTTTAATACAGCTGAAAGGCTGAATCTTGTTTTCACAGAAAGCTTAGCCCTGACAGATTCTTAGTGGATAGCAAAGACACCAGTAATTCTGTGAAAAACCTTAGCTTTATTTTCTTAGTTTTTTATTTCGGTAAAGCTGTCTGGATGCAAGTAACTTTACTTGAGCTTTAAGGGTGATATGAAACCTATTTTCTGATCAGTTGACTAACTAAGAAGTCCCACACTGTAGAAGCGGATTTTGAAATTACTAAAGTGTGACAAAAAGATCAAGCTTATGTACAGCTTCCTGTTTAACCTAATACATTTTTATACTGCAGGATTTAATAGTTGTGTCCCTAAGGGGCCTGCACCAAGATCTAGAGCTAAGGAATTTTAGGAATTCAGATCACCACCGCATCTACACTTAGAGAGCAATGCCACACAGATGGGCAGAGACAGAATGTGCAGGTACTTAATCCCACAGAGCTGGTCAGGGACAGAATGCACATATATGCAATCCCACACAGATGGGCAGAGACAGAATGTACAGGTATGCAATCCCACACAGATGGGCAGAGACAGAATGTACAGGTATGCAATCTCACACAGATGGACAGAGGCAGAATGTACAGGTATGCAATCCCACACAGATGGGCAGAGACAGAATGTACAGGTATGCAATCCCACACAGATGGGCAGAGACAGAATGTACAGGTATGCAATCTCACACAGATGGACAGAGGCAGAATGTACAGGTATGCAATCCCACACAGATGGGCAGAGACAGAATGTACAGGTATGCAATCTCACACAGATGGACAGAGGCAGAATGTACAGGTACATAATCCCACACACATGGGCAGAGACAGAATGTACAGGTATTCAATCTCACACAGATGGGCAGTGACAGAATGTACAGGTATTCAATCTCACACAGATGGCCAGGGCAGAATGTACATATAAGCAATCCCACACAGATGGGCAGTGACAGAATGTACAGGTATTCAATCTCACACAGATGGGCAGAGACAGAATGTACAGGTATGCAATCCCACACAGATGGGCAGGGACAGAATGTACAGGTATGCAATCCCACACAGATAGGCAGGGACAGAATGCACAGGTATGCAATCCCACACAGATAGGCAGGGACAGAATGTACAGGTATGCAATATCACACAGATGGGCAAGGACAGAATGTACAGGTATGCAATCCCACACAGATGGGCAGGGACAGAATGCACAGGTATGCAATCCCACACAGATAGGCAGGGACAGAATGTACAGGTATGCAATATCACACAGATGGGCAAGGACAGAATGTACAGGTATGCAATCCCACACAGATGGGCAGGGACAGAATGTACAGGTATGCAATCCCACACAGATGGGCAGAGACAGAATGTACAGGTATGCAATCCTACAGAGATGGGCAGGGACAGAATGTACAGGTATGCAATCCCACACAGATGGGCAGAGACAGAATGTACAGGTATGCAATCCCACACAGATGAGCAGAGACAGGAGGTACAGGTATACAATCCCACACCAATGGGCAGAGACAGACCATACAGGTATGCAATCTCACACAGATGGGCAGAGGCAGAAGGTACAGGTATGCAGTCCTACACATTTGGGTAGAGACAGAATGTACAGGTCCACAATTTCACACAAATGGGTAGAGATAGAATGTACAGGCACACAGTCCTACACTAATGGGTAGAGACAGAATGTACAGGTACTCAATCCTACACAGATGGGCAGATGCATCTGGTACTGCTATTCAACTCCATGCAGATGGGTCAAGGCAGTTTGTACTGGCCTGCCTATTGCTTTAGTAATAGGAAGCATTGTTATGGCTAAGAATTGCAATGATCACTGTAGCTAGCTTTTTTGTTTGAAAAATGTTCAGCTGGGTGAAGAATGACAAATCCTGTCCACAAAGTGGGCAAAATGTTTATCAGAAAAAGCTGTCATGCTTTAGTTCTAGTAATCAAAATACAGCAATTTTACTTGCCATTTGTCCAAAGCATTGTTCAATGCATGCCTGTACTACTGAGAGATATTCCTACTTTGGGGTACTATGTTGAAATTGGTTTAAGTCACCCCCCCCAGATTAGTTGTTGATTGCAAACATGGAAATCCAAGAGATCAGTTCATATTTCTGTACCTTATTTATTTGGTTCCTTTGCACAGGCAACAGGGCAAAGGACCCAGTGCTCATTTTCATTGCAAAGTACACGTTATTTCTTTATTGTTATCTGAGATATTTTTACCAAAATTCCACATCATAAAAATCTTGGTATATAAAACCACATAGAAGGAGTGAGGTGCTAGATACAGTTTTGTTCTGGGCCATGTACATAGAAAGGAATACAGATGATGCATGCATTTCTGGTGGGCAGTCAGTAAAGAGTCTGGCACCAGTAGCACTGGTCTTGTTTATACTGCAGAGTAAATGGACAAAGGAGTCAAGTAACTGGAGAGGGCATTTTTTAACAAGCAAACACTAATAAAATCAATGGCTGCAAGTAATCTGAAGGCTTTCTAATCTGGTAAACCAGGCTTGAATTATAACTTACTGAGCTGAGAATGTGACTGAACATGCCATTAAATTTGGAGCACTGTTATACTACTGCTTGTTTTGCATTCGCTATCAGGAAGAAAAGCAAGGTTTGCGGGAGGTAGTAAGAAGTGATAAAAAAATGAGAAGAATTTAATCACCTTGGGCTGGAAGTATGAACCTTTGCAGAATGTCTATTAGGGTGCCAGTTGTGATAAATAATGCAGATTCCTTATGCGGGGACTTTTGCATTTGTACTCGGCTGCCTTTTGGATATTCTTAAACGAGCAGGAGAATACCCAAAATGGAGTTAATCGCTTGGAAACTAAGGGCTGCAGCCATACCAAGCAGCACTGTGAGAACCTAGCTACTATGGAAAGTAGTTTTACTTGCTGATGAAATGCTGAACAGATGAGAAAATGTTTCCACATGTCTCTGAGAGAATAGTTTGGGAGGAGACGAGTCACAGATTGGTTGGACCAATCACCTCTTTGGAGAATAGAAATGAGTAGTCACCTTCACTACATAGGGGAATGGTGGAAGGCTAGTGAAAGCAGAAATAAGTAGGTATGGCAAGTGAAGAAGAAATGTAATCAGATCCAGTATGAGCCATTGAGAAGTGTTCAGGTCACATAAACAGGAATGTGAGACAAAAAACTAAAATAATTATTCATCAGTCCTCCCTGCATTCTGCCATTCTGATTTAGAAAAAAAAGTTCATCAGAGCATGATTACAGCTTGGAGAGTTACAAGTTTAGTAACAAATGAACAGACAAAGCAATTCCTGTGGAAATAGTAGGAAAAAAGTGTCGCAGCAACCTCCAAAGCAGATAAAAAGTTGATTTATTACAATAATCCAAACCAGTAGTCAAGCACGCTTTCGTCTTGTAACTCAAGACTTCTTCAGAACAAATTAAAATACATCAATACCATACTTAAATAGTCCCTGGTGAACAATTAAAGTTGATTGACAATTAAGAGCCAAAATGTAATGAAGTCCTTGTAAGGGCAAAAGTTAAAAATGCTTTTAAATTAATTCAGCACCATCTTATTAATGACATAAAAAATATATAAGAACACTTCCAAATATTTAAATGTGCAATAATACAATATTACAAAACTATGATTCACATTTTATATATTAAATGTCTTATTTAAAAATCTTTTTTGATAAAAAAATGTCTTCCAAAGCTTTAATGCCTTGTACGTCAATACTGGCATGATACTACATGCCTTATTTATACCAGGGGGGTGGGTGGAATTTAGTCTAAACTGCCACATTAACTCTTCCCTCTCAAGTCTGTTCTTCGTGATAAACTATTCAACTTATTTATTTTTTATACTTGTAAACACATTTTACCTTTTGCTCTGCATAAATGCATTTTTAATCTTCCTTTGATTTTGTATTAAGAACTTGTAATTTTGTTTTAATAATGTCTTGTAATACTCTTCTCTCTTTTTTTGTAATATATGCAGGTAGGTGATGATCTCCCTGGCAGAGCCTAAATATGGACCAGCTGGATCCATGATCTACCCTGGTTAACAAAGCCTAAATAATATAAATTTTGTATGAGAAAAATCAAAACTAGTTACTTATCTGTCCATAGTATTTGGTTGCAATTTCGATACTTTGACGCAGTTCTAACATATCACCTATTACAAGTCATATCAATGGAACTGGAACCTGTGGACGAAAAATAGTTACGCAAATTAAAATGAAAAGCATATTGTCTAGAGTCACTTTGTGGAACAGACTGGACAGGATCAATTACTGTCAAACTAGGGTTGACAGTCCACAGGCTATCACATGCTGTGAATACGGAACTTCCAAACTTGACTCAGGTACTGGGTTGTAGTGAGGTTTTTCAGGAAACAGGACCACGCTGACTACCCGAGGACGTGGTTATCTTTGGCTCAAATACCTGGTATGGTTTCATAGAAACTCAGTGTTTAGCTTGAAGCTCACATGGAATGCTTGAATATGCTTTTGATTGTATGTAACTATGGCTTCATCCTCAGTTTGATCCTGTACAGCCTCAGTTCATTGTTTTTTCACATTGTAACACCAACTAAGCCCCTCTTCCTTTCCTCTCTAACTTTAGATGCACTGGTAGGCCTGGTTGAAGGGCAGGTAGTAATTAAGTAGAATGTTGTCTATTGTAGAATCTTTTCTAAGAAGCTCTAGATGTCTGATCATTTTGCATTATTAATTTGTACTGAAGCATTTTGGCTCAAATTTGGATTCCAGCAATTAGCTGGGATGGGCTTACTAAACTAATACTGGTGTATCCTGACCAAAGATTATGCGGGGGACAAAGGCCAAAAATCAGGAAAGATTTTAAATATTGCTCTTACAAACTTAGGAATTTGATAGCATAACATATTTTGCTTTAGCATACATTTTCTGAAGGATATGAAGCCTGAAACTCAAATGTTTGTCATTTTTAGTGATGTCACTCCTTAATGATGTGCCAAAAAAAACACATATTTCATGAGGAGCAGACCAAAAATATGAGTCAGAAATCTGGACATTCTGCAAAAATTTGGACGGTTGAGAGGTACACTACAGTATTGACCTGCAGGTAGTTGGATCAAAGGCAAAAAGCTGAAATTGCCTAATTTTTGTTCTAGTTTTCTTTGGCCACTAGAGGGCACTATGAGCAAGGATGTGCAGTTTTTGGCTTGCCACTTATTTTTCCCCATATGAAAAGATTGCAGGTCTGTTCTGTGCACATTCACAAATAAGATTCTTGACGTGCTGTGCTTCCCTTTGGGATGACCTAGTACCTGAGGGAAAGATACTGCAGTCAAAAGACACAACATTTACATCAAGCACAAAGAAGAACAGCTGCTTTAACCAGATTTTAGTCTACAGAAAGCATGTAAGTCTGCCTTCTGTGTAGTGCTATCAATAAGTACTTACAGATTATATAACCATGCCCTTTCTATACATACAGGGATGATAGAACATGCTGGAAAGGAAACATCTCTGCAGCTGTTAAAAGAGGAAATATGACTTCTTCAGATGTTTACATGAAGTCTCCGGGACTTAAACTCATTCACTGCACATCCACTGCACAAATGAATCCTTCTTACTTTGAAATGTGGCAAGCAAGTCAGGATCATACGATAGGTTTGTGGGATACGAATGCATCTGCAGTATGGTCTTGAGTGACTCTGATTGAAAGATCAATAAGCAAGGCTGGACTGTTTCGGTCTCCCTGAATATCCTGACAGCAATATGTTATACTCTGGTAGAAAATCTGCTGACATCCTGTTTTCTTTTTAATCAGCTGAATTAGTTATTGTGGTTAACATTGCAATATCTTTATTTATTTACGTTTCGAAGACAAGTGACCTTGCAAACAGTATCTGAAATGCAGTGCATCATTATTAACCTCGTACCCAACTTAATGTCAGATGACAGTTACTGAACTAGTCTATGGATTTTATTTATACACATAAATGTCACTGTAGAATTTCAACCCTTATATTCCTCTAAGATTGAAGAATGCCTGCACAGGGTCTTAATGAGCTCCACTTTAGTTTTTCTGCAAACCCCTGCTTGGATGGTTTGAGGGCTCTATTCAGTGAAGAACTATTTTCCATAGCTGTCCTTAATTAAATCCCACAGACTTCATAGCTTGCCCTTCAATCATTAGCTGCTCTCTTATTTTATCTAGTCGACCATTCACTGCTGATAGGTTTGACGTCATTCATGCTAGTCATTTCTTCCCCACCCACTTCATTAATGGGATTTCCTTTGCACAAAAAGATACTTTTAGCTTTTATTTTGCTCAGACTCTGCATTACTAGTATTTCTCTGAAGGACATGGATTCCAGCCGTGCTTTTGTAGAAGCTGACATTAGTGCTCACCTGTACCTTCCCATACCTACAAACTGCAAATACTGAGCTACATTTACATGTAGGCACTGCCAAGTAACCAAATACCTTCCCATGGATTGCTAAGTCCTTCTTTCCCTTCATACAGCTTAAATCATCCAGCTATGCCCAGAAAGTACTAAAAAAATCTCTGCTATAGCCTTCCCTGTTCCATGGTGCAGGTATTAGTACCTTCTCTCCTTTTGTCCTCTGATAACAAAAGGCTGCTATTGTATACTCTTCAACATTTGAACCCAACAGTAGTTGGGTGGTGTGCAACTTGAAGCTGGGACCTACTGTGTAATGGGCCTCTATTGTCTGCATTCCCTACTCTTACCTGTTGTGGTAGCTGCATGTGGCCTCACTAGTTTGAGAACCCATCCATCCATACTGCACAAGCAGAACATCTGTTATTATCTGGTCTATCCCAAACAACAGTTTCATGCGTACTGCATGACAGTTTTATAGCAATCGAGTGGCTTATCTAACTCTGATTCTATAATGGAGAAATTTAAAAAGTCAATTTAAGTTGGTGCTTTGACAAGCCTTATAAATCTTGACCTTATAACATTAGCAGTGGTCACATACACTGAGAGTAGGTCTTTCTAGAATTGGGACCTAGGTCTTCTGTCATTCAGACTGGGACTTTGAACTGTAAATCATTTTCAAATCCAGTCCATAATATTGCATCTCTCTATAGCAAAATGCTATATTGGCTAGTATATTATAAACTGCAAATGTCATGTCTACAAGTAGATTCCTAAATATTTCCCTCAAAATTTAAAGGAAAGGCCGTTGAAAGGGAAATGTTTAACAAGCAAATAATTTTAATTTTTATCTCTGATAATGCTTATTTACTGATGGTGTTTATTCATCTAGCTATGTCCATTTTTCAGGGGTGATTACGTGCTCCGCATAAAAAAATTGTAGCTGTAATTTTTATAAATGTACAAAACTCTTATGGACACAGAAATATGAGGGATACAGTATCTATTACCAAGTTGTTCATTCACTGCAATGCATATTTTCAGGTAGCTTAATTTGATGTTTACAAATTAATTGTCAAAAATGTAATTGCTTATCCAGTTATATACCTGTGAACCCAGTGTTAAGATGTAAAGCCTGTTTTTCTTTGGGCTGAGGTAATAATGAAGTCTCTGCCATCTTCTGCATAGTTGTATGTGTTGCATCACCCTTGTCTGATAGGCCTTCAGACTTGAATCTACACAAGCCATCTGACAACACCAGCTCCCTACAGAGCACATCCGTGTTACCTCTGGCATTAACACTTACTGTGGTTTAAAGGGTACACTAATAACTTGGTGGGCCGGGGAACACTTAGACTTTTTCCCTACCCAGAAGGCTTCAAACTAGCCAGTTTTTTCATTACCAAGTATTCAAGGGAAAAGATCTATGTAGGTGAAGTGGGTTAAAAATATATTTTACTATTACAAAAGTTAATTAAATATAGGCAGTGAGTTTTTTGTGTGTTAAGTTTTAAAGGGACCTTTGAGAAAATAGTCTCAGAGAGGCATTAAACTGGAAGGCTGAGCATTGTAGTTCTTTTGTTCCAGGCAAACCTAGTGGTGTCTGCCATAGAAATGATCTAGTTGGCAGGGTGGTATTTTTGGTAGAGGTTCTTTGCACATTTTCTAAGGTCATTTTTTTTTTTATGACTGATGCTCTCTTTCTCAGTACTTAGCTTTGAAATTGTACTTAAATGCTGACAGAATTTCATAAGATTTTAGCACTTTAATATCAGGGTCAGACATTACATTTCACACAAGTGTGGTGGAAGTGGTTTTGCTAAGATTTAATGAAGCACAAGACGAAGAAGATTAAAACAGCGGACCAGGTGTTGTCCCAGCCTATCAAGTCAGCCAGCAGTCATGCAGCAGAAGGAATGTACACGTGACCATTAATGGATCACTCCTCTGTGAAGATATACAAAGGGGCAAGGCTAATTGTGGAGAAAAAAATGCATTAGTGAGTGGGTGGTCTACAAATGAGAATAGCTTACAAAAAAGTAAAAACTGAAACTGAAATTCTGAATGGGGTCTTTTTCAGAAATAACTTGCTTGATGTATCTCACCTATGTAAAGTCCTGCATAGCTGTCTAATATTTAAAATGCTGAGACAAAAAAATTAAATTGAAAATATCTATAGCACAACAGCTCAGCCGAAGGTTGAAAGATTGCAGACAGTGGTGCAGAAAGCTGCAACAGTGTTGGCATTTCTAATACTATAACGTTCAAGCTCTCCTGTACTACCTATGTGTGAATCTATACCATTATAGCCCTGATATTTATTTATTTAGTTTTTTTACCCTATGGTTGCATAGCTTCAGAGATTTTTAGAACTACTGCTATCAGATGAGTCTGAGTATTCTGTGCCTGTCTGATGCTGTGTAATCTCAGAGTCCAAATAACCAGCGGGAGTTTAGAGGGGGCTTTCCCCCATGCATATACATAACTATACAGACTGTATTTTTCAGAACTAGTTTATAGGCTTGAACAAGATCAATGCAGCAACATATCTGAAACTAATTTTCCATGTCTTAGTAGTGACAGCTTTTATGTCACTCAAAGTTTTGTTTCTGACTTTGTTGGGAAACCAAATGTGTATGTACGTATTGACATATTTTTGTATACATATACATATATATTTGTGTGTGTGTGTGTGTTTGTGTGTGTGTGTGTGTGTGTGTGTGTATATATATATATATATATATATATATATATATATATATATATATATATATATTATATGGGTGCCATATATCCATTTGTATCAGCTGCTTAATGACAGATGGAATGACTGTAAAATGTGATAGATTTTCTGTTCATCAAAATCTTAAGATTTTGGATGAAAGAAATATTGAATGCTTGTGGGTAACATAAGTATGGGTTTGGGAAAGTAATACTGACACATTTATATATTTTGAAGCTTTCAGCATTAGGGGGTAGGAGTGCTTGTGTGAGTATGGGAGATTAGAGTTAGAGTAGGTTTAGGTGAGTGTAGTTGTAATGCAGTGTATGTGTGCATGTGTGTGTGAACAGTCTTGATTAGCGGTGCTGTTAAAGGGGTTTTGAAAGGTAAGGTGTAGGGTAGGGCTAGGGTTAGGTGCAAGAACAGGAGGTATTAGTCAGGTGGTGCAGAGTATACTTTAGTTTCAATGACTGCACATTTCAATGCTTCAATATATACTCATTTATATATATATATATATATATATATATATATATATATATATATATATATATATGTGTGTATGTGTGTGTGTGTGTGGTTGCGATTCACTTTGTCGAATGCTGACTTTGTTGACACAGTGTAATGATGTGATTTTTCATCAAAAGTACTGTTTATTGTGTGCTGAATATATTGGACGAACATCGACCATTCTGTTTTATGTAGATGATGTGCTTTGGGTAGCACTTATTGGTTGTATACTTTAATGACAAAACTTTGGGATCTGTCTAAAGTTTCAGCATAAGGGGTTAGAGTGTGTGCGAGTGTTAGCGGGTTAGGGTTTATAATAAAGTCTAGGTAAGGGGATAATTTTAGTGTTGTGTGTGTGGTAGTAAACAGGAGCTGTGTGTGAGTAGCTTGTGTAGTGGTACTTTTAGGGAAAAGGTTTTTCATAAGGTAATGTGTCTTGCTGGGGTTACCGGCAGGGATAGGGTTATCACAAATTAGTAAGATGGTGCAGGGAGTGAAGTATTGACATGCAGAAGTCCATTTAATGATTGTCAGTTTGTCTATGCATGTAGAGATTTTAATGTACAACCTTAGTGAAATACTATCTTCAAACACAACAAACTTTGAAACTGTAGAATAAAGATAATAAATGTATGCATGCATGACTGGATGGACATAGTTTTCATTGGGTCTATATAAGAACATTGAAGTTTCACATCTTCAAATGTTCTAATATCGACCCCTATTCAGCGAATGCTGAAAATAGTGAAGCTGCAGATAACCAAATTTTTTCCTAGGGAAAGAATTCGTTGTCCGTTTCTGTCGCTTCGCTATTTTCAACACTGTGGTGGAAAGTTAGGGTTCGGGTTCAGGTAAGTGTGCAAGGGCACGGGTCAGGTAAGTGTGCGATTGTGTTGACGTGAGGGTTAGGGCAGGTTAGGGTTAGGGCACAGGTCAGGTAAGTGTGCAATTGTGTGGACGTGAGAGTTAGGGCGGGTTAGGTGAGTTAGGGCTCAGATGAAGTGAGTGTGCGATAGTAACGGACCTTAGGGTTAGGGTTAAGGTAAGTGGATAGTTAGTGGTGTATGCACAGTTTAGTGTAGGGTTAGATGTAAGATTTTAGGTGTATGTGTGTGGATTGCTGTTTGTTTGGTGTGCTTGTGTTGTGTGTATGTGTTACGGAACAGTGAATTTTTTCCCTAGGAAACAATTTGCTGTTCTGCAAGTTCAATGTTGTCAGCGTTCGCTGAATAGGGGTCGATATTAGAATATTCGAAGTTGTGAAACTTTGATGTTCTAATATAGACCCTTTTCATACACTTCTTAAACAGTGATGCATTATCACTTGCTCTGTTCTCTCATATTTTGTAACATTGTTCAGAATGTACAGCATGAGTATTTCAGATACAGTGATGGGCCAGGTTTATGTATGCAACTTTATGAAGGCTGTATGGTGGCATTTTGAGAGGGAAAATTAAAGAAAATAGCACACTAAAGTGGCACAATGTCACAGCAGGTTCAAGTCTAGAAACAAATACACAATGCGTGTGATGGTATACTCTTTATAACATTTAATTAGTTATTTTTATGTGACGCTTGCAACTGCCTGAATAAGCAGTAATTTGTTTAGTTTTTATTAATATACATTTGTTCCTTTGAAGAGTAGCTCTCAATCTCTCATCTCCAAAATGAGGAACACTGCCTTTTATAATGCAGAACAAATGGACAAAATGTGGAACACTTATTAATAGCCCACTAACAACTTCAACTAGGCAGCTCACATATGGCTAAAATGCATTATTTTATACTTTTTGATGAAATAATATAGTTCTGTACTATTTACCATGGATAACAGTTATAAAATAGCCAACACTAATTTTATGACAGACCCTTTCAATGTGGAACTGCAAGGGACATGGACTTTTTATTAGCCAAAATGAGGAATGTACCTTTTAACGAGGCACACTTGAATGGTATGCTTTGAGATATATTGGCGGCAGTATTCACACATTGCCCTCTCCCATTCCTTGCAAGCATGTATCATGTTGCTTTTATTTCCATAAACATGAAAAAAAATGAAAACGTGCCATACCTAGTTGCAGCAACTCTCCTTTAACAATATAAGTGCAGGAAAAAGTTATATGAAAAGAGAAAAACATGAAACTTGCAACCCATTTGCAAAAGTATAAAATGAACTGATGACCTAAAGCTGCAGGCATTTTAGTGCAGAATGAAATCCTGCAAACTGCAAAAGCAGGAGTGTAAAAATGGAAACCTGCAGATAGAATATGTCTAGTGGTAAGTGAGGGACTTCAACAAATTTTCAGAACACGCTTGGTCCTTGGAAGCTAATGGAGAAAGGTAACCAGGAAGGTAACTGAGGTAAGGCAAAGATGAGTTTTATTGCATTGAAAGTCTAACTGCATAATACACCATCGAGGTGTTTCCTGGAATGTTGTCTTTTAATTTCTCAAAGATATACCTCACTGTCAAAAGTGAAGGCAGGCACAAAGTGCCAGGCAATATAGAGGTAATGGCTGTTTTGCAGACACTGTCAACATTTGTTAAAAGGACAGTGTCTACAAGCTTGAAAATGAATTACATTAATTCATTTGCATTGCATCTGTGTGTGTAAAAAGTGTTATAATGAAGCAAAGTTTCAGAAAGTGCAAAATTGCTGTCTGTGGCAATTCTGAGAGATTTAAGTATAGATGGGTGGCAGTCTGGCACGCTCATTAGCAGTGCTGCCTTATAGCACTTGGTTCTTAGCTGGGATATTTGCTGTGTGCATGCATGTGTGTGCATGTGTGTGTGTGTGTGTGTGTGTGTGTGTGTGTGTGTGTGTGTGTGTGTGTGTGTGTGTGGGGTTGTATACCTACTGAGTGCCAAGATGGGGTTCGGCTGTCTTATAATCCTGAACAGGATAAAGTAGGTTATTGGAAAGAAATTAAGATTTTATGTCCTTTTGTCATCATTGTGCCAGTTTTAGGTTCATAGGTTCATAGGTTCATAGGTTTATACTAGGCTATCTGCCCTAAGGCATTTATAAGCCTAGCCCAAAGTTTTGTGGCTTACGCCACCCCTTATGTTAAAAAATACTGTGCCCATTAGTTTGTTGTGCCTCTGTCCAGCAGTGACACAGAGATGATTCCCGAGGTAAACCTACGATCTCCCATCCACCGGTCAAGATTTCTCTTGAATAAAGCCAGCGAGGTGCTCTGCCTCACATGGACCGGGATTTTATTCCACAGCATAGGGAGTCTCTGGGTGACAATTCTATCCCTCCAGCATGTCCTATTTATATCCGTGCTAAGGTTTAAGTCGCTTGCTCTAGTGGATCTGGTAGATTTGGATTTTTTGAGGTGGAGCATGTCCATTAATTCCAGGTTGGACATGGCCTTGTATGTCAGGCACAGGTCACCTCTGAGCAGGCGGTATGCGACTGAATAGAGCTGGAGTTTCTTCAGTCTGGCAGCATATGACAGATTTTGGAGTCCCTTTATCCTTTTGGTGAGGAACGGTCTCTCCAATTGCTGCAGGTGTCGGGTGAGATACATCCCGAATGGGGCATTGTACTTGATCATTGGTCTGATAAGTGAAGAGTACAGGGGAACAATGACCTCACTTGATCTGGATGTGAATCTCTTCATGATCAGGTGGGCAATGTAGAAGGTCTTTCTAACCACTTTAGCAATGTGAGTGTCAAAAGAAAGGCTACTGTCAACCTGGGTCCCCAGGTCCCTGATAACCTCTTCTGTGCTTAATGGATTGCCACCTATATGGTAGCTTGGGGTTACCTTGTTTTTCCCGAAGGGTATGACTATACATTTTTTGGCATTTAACTTCAGGCCATGGCTCTGGCACCAGTTATCAGTTTCCATGAGACCCCTCTGAAGGATATCTTTGTCCGATGTACTTTCCACTATGGCACCCAGTTTGCAGTCATCTGCAAACTTTGTCAGCCATAGTCCTCCTATGTTTGCCTGTACTTCTGAGAAGTAGATGCCGAACAACAGGGGGCCAAGGACTGAGCCCTGTGGGACACCACTTGTGACCGGCTTGGAGTCTGACATGGCGCCAGCAACTCTAACCCTGTGGGTTCTGTCCTTTAGCCAGTTTGCAACCCATCTTGTGACATATGGGTTTACATTTAAGCTGGTAAGTTTCTCTATAATACCCGAGTGGGGTATTGTGTTGAAAGCTTTGCAAGGTCAAGGTAGGCTGTATGGACTGCCTTTCCCTCATCAATGGCCTTGGTGACTGTTTTGAAGAAGTCGACCAAGTTCAAAAGGCATGATCTGCCCTTGACAAAGCCAAACTGGGTCGGGTCCAATGTCTGCAAGTCCCCTATGTCTTTGTTTATGAGTTCCATTATGATCCTCTCCATAGCTT